>NW_027532015.1:3633944-3650835 GCF_008692635.1 Crocuta crocuta | reverse complement strand
CTGGAGCCTGTTTCAGTCTGTGACTCCCTCTCTCTCTGACCCTCCCCTGCTCACGCTGTCTCTCTCTCTCCTAGAAATAAATAAAACATTTAAAAAAAAGAAAAGAAAAGAAAGAAACAGGAAGAACAAGCAAAGGGAGGAAAAGTAAGAGAGACAAAGCAAGAGACAGATTCTTTTTTTTAAATATAATTTATTATCAAATCGAAGAAACAGAGTCTTAATTATAGAAAATAATCTGATGGTTACTAGAGGGGAGGGAAGCGGGGTGTAGGGTTAATTGGGTGATGGGGATTAAGGAGGGCACTCGCCATGATGAACACTGGGCGATGCATGAACTATTGAATATGTACACCTGAAACTAACATAACACTGTATGTTAACTAACTGGAATTAAAATCAACACTTAAATTTAAAAAAATTATGCAACCATTTGTAAACACATCTGTGTATGAACAATTAAACCGCATGCCAGGTTACATTTCTGAGTCTGCCCAGCAATGGAGACTTGTAAAGCCCATGTCTCAGCCCCCTTTATGAGAAAAGATGCTTTAGATACTGTAGCTGAGAAATGAAAGTCAATGTCACAAGATCTATTTTTCCCTTGGGAAAGTCAAGGAGAGGCACTGCATTTACACCGGGACATGTTGACAGTGTCTAACTACATTGAATCTTATCTACATGAGCAGTAAATCCCCTTACCCCTCGGGCTGGTAAGAGGGCAGGTTTGCTCCACACTGTTGCCGGCCAAGGTTTCAGCCCTTCTGCTCCCTAAGAGGTTTCATTTCAGAATGCAGATGATAAAGTACCCAAATAGTACAGTCTGAGTCCCCAAGAATTTTAACAACAATAAAACCCTTTGAAAACAAGAGAGAAAATGCACTGTTTTACTCTAACCTTCCTGGAGAGCCACACGGTGACTGACCACGTGTGCCCCAACCCACTGCCTGAGAGCAGGATTCACCTGGTTCATGAGAAATTACAGCTGGACTTACTGTGACACATACCACCAAACACATTTCATTTTAAGTTGGTTAATACAGCCCCAGCCTGCCAACTAATTGCTGGGCAGGATGTAAGTTTCAGCTTTTATCAGCACGTAGCTCGGAGTTGCAGAATGCCAACTGGGCGAATGACTTAATGAGAGCAGAATAAATGCACAGGCTCTGACACTACTAAAAGTTGCAGTGGAAATGCATTTTTAAGGAAAATGTGTAAATCTGATGAAAGAAAATGGGCAGGAAACTGTAGAGTGCCCCTGAAAACGTAATGAAAGCTCCTCCCAAGTTAAAGGTGTACACATGGGGGCCTTTTACCAACTGGCTTACAAGTTCTGTGACTTCGGGGTCCGTGTACCCATACTACAGATGTGCCAGGCCACAGGTTTGATCTGAATGTTATAATGAGGATTCAAACGGGGTTCCTAAAACTTGGAACCAGACTCCCTAAAGTCTGGATCTTATAAGAAAAACAGCCTTCTTGGTGTTAATGTATTTCTTTTGTTGGTTTTGGCCCCAATTACCTCATAAAAGGGCTTGAAGAACATGCATGAAACATGCATGGAAGACATGGGTAACATGCATATTGAAGAAGACACATAGAATTTAAGCAAGACTGATGCCTTTTTTAATCTTCACGGCGACTCTGTGAGGTAGGTACTATTATCACCACAACTCCTGAGATTCGAAAAGAAAATACTTGAGAAAAAAGGGCTAGCTGACTTACCCTAGTGAAGGAAAGTTAAAAGTTCCCTGATTTCCCTGGGGATGGGAGAAGACGTTTCATCTCCCAGAAATCTCTTTGAGTCAGAGATGCCCGGAAATAGTTGTTTCTGAGGGAAGCAATCAGGCGGAGTCAAAAGTAACATACTAATTCTAAATCCTCACAATTACATGTCGAGAGCTTGCCTAGATATTCTAGGTGCCACCTTGCAATAGGCCAGTTGTGTTGCTGACAGCTCAGTGCGTATCAGGGAAAAGACACGCTCTCAGTTGGCGCCTCTTCTAGCCACGTTAATCCAAATGAAGTGTGGTTCTGGAATACAGCCAGTCTACCCCACTGAGGCAAGGCTTGATGAAACATTAGGCTAGCATGAGTGGACCTGGCCAGCGCAGAGGATGAAGAATGGGAGAAAGAGTTAGTTACGATAACTGTATGGTAAGTCTTCAAGCATCACTAATACTAACAAGACACACAGAGTCCCATCATCTCATGGCATCGCTGTGGAAACAAAGGCAGCCTCCTGACTCTGAAGGGCTGACAGTGATCTGAATTAAGGCTCATTTTAAGCAGAAACTGTGGGGGCTTCCACGCAAAGATGTAAACCATGAACATAGGACAATCCTGGCTGAAAGACAGTTTTCACATTCCCAGAGTGGTTACAGCAGCAAACATTCAGTCTGCCTCTCTCTCCCAGCCCCAAACAAGACCTAAGATGAATGCCAACATAGTCTCTATCTGGAGGAAGAATGTCCAGCTATAGAGGCAGAGTAACAGTCGTCGAACCAGAAGAAGACATATCACAGTCAATATCAAAATTGTACAGCCCAAATGGTAAGTGCCATAAGAGTCCTGGGGATGTAGAACTCCTTAAGAGAGAGCGGGACCCTGAAGGCTAAGTGATTGAAATTAGGAGTGAGGCAAGTATCCTATGGAGAGGCAGCAGCATAAGTAGAGGCATGTAAAACCTAAAGAGAGTGTTGGACGTTGAAATATTGAGTAAACTGAACTATTAAGACTTGACCAAACATTCCCACTTGATGATCAGACCAGTGATTGTCAAACAACTTGAAAACTTCTCCAAGTAGTCACTGCAGAAAGTAATCAGAGAGGCTGGGGGAACCTCCGTGCCGCCACCCCCATTTTCCTCACCAAGTATGTTTCAATTGGAACATTAGCTTTGATCTGTTTTATGTATTCAGGTCTCATGTAAGAGTTTGTTTTAGAGTAACTTGCTTTTATTTTTTTAATGTTTATCTTTATTTCTGATAGAAAGAGAGCATGAGCAGGGGAAGGACGGGGGGCGGAGGGGCAGTCAGAGGGTCTGAAGCAGGCTCTGTGCTGACAGCAGCAAGCACGATGTGGGGCTCAAACTCACAAACCGAGGGATCATGACCTAAGCGGAAGTCAGACACTCAACCAACCGAACCACCCAGGTGCCCCAAGAATAAGCTGCCTTTAAATAGTTTAGACAAAAAATAAAAAATAAAAAATAAAAAAATAAAAATAAAAAGTTTAGACATCATAGGGACTCAAACAATGAGAATAAGCAAAATAAGCTACAAAAAAATCATAGTTTTTAAAAAGCCAGACTTAAATGAACTTAATTTCAGAGAGTGACAAGTTCTTCCTAGGAGGGAAGAGATTATAGTGGCTTCATACTTGGCAGGGTGGTTCAAAGAGGAATAATCTTTTATAGAAGAGAATCGGGAAAAGCCAGTTGAAATTTAACATGTAACAAATCACAGAGGCTCACCTGATGGACTTAGAGTCCTGAGTAGCACCTGCCAGAGCCAACTCTTCCCTGGAGGCTCTCATCAAGTTCGCGGGGAAGTCCACACAAGACTGGAAGTGGGGAAGGAATTCACACAGAAACCCTTCAGAGGTACATAGACCTTCCCTAAATACTAGTCAGCAGAATACTGAAGGCTAGAGGAAAGGCAGCGAAGTGGAGAGAAATCCCTGGATGGCACATGAGGTGTTCGCTGAGAACAGCCAAACTGTTTAGTGAAGGCTACGGTTGGGACAGCAGAGGAGAGAAAAACCTCTTGAGATACTCTGGACTTTCACTGAACGCTGAATGCCCTGTAGTGGCCCTCCAGGGTTTGGTATGGGACTGAGAGCTAGAGAAATCTCCCATGAAGTAAAAGTCAGGTTTAGAAAGTTGGTGGCTGGACTCAAGCATAGAGAAAGCCAGGGACTCTCACCATTGCTCAGATCCCATGCCCTGCTAAAGGGAAAATCGTGATGCAGCCTTCAAAACATTGAAGGTGGTGACTGATATGACTCTTACTTAAGTTGTGTTGAACCCAGTACCAGCTCAACTTGATTAGATTGACTTATCCTTGCTCACTAGCAGCCTGTCCAAAGGAGCAAGCTATTTCCTGAGGGTAAAGACTATTTACTTTATTCTCTACTATTGGGTTACATACAATATTTGGCATCGAATCATGAAGTACAAGACCTGTGAAGAGGCAAGGAAAATGTGTTCTATGATCAAGAGAAGAAGTAGTCAGTAGAAGTAGATCCAAAGATAGCCCAAAGATGGTGAAATTATCAGGCAATTACCTTAAAAACTGTGATTAAATATATTAGAGGCTCTAGATGGAAAAATTAGACATTATGCATGAACATATGTGGAATTTCAGCAGAACTGAAAACTATAAAAAAAGAATCAAAGAAAGATGCCAGAAATGAAAAAATAATGTATCAGAAATAAAGAAACCATTCAATGGTTTTATCACCAGACCAAACAGAAGAGGAAAGAATTAGTGAACTTTATGGCACGTTAATATATATTATCTAAACAAAACCACAAAGAAAAAGAAGCAGAGAAAAATGGAAAAGCATCCAATATGTTTGCTACAGTATGAAACAGTATAAGATAAATATAACTAGAGGCTCAGAAGGAGAAGAATACAGAATGAGACAGAAGAAACAATTGAAGAGAAACAGCCTAAAAGCTCCCCAAATTGATGAAATGCATCAAGCCATCAAAGAAGCTCAGAAAATGTCAAACAGCTTAAAAACAAAAAAAAAATCATACCTATCACATCATGATAAAACCTTTAAAATCATAGATAGAGAGAAAAAATTAAAACAACCAAAGAAACAAGATGTATTAGTGAAAATTGACTATAATACAAACAATGATTCACCTATTATCAAAAACAATGGAGACTAGAGACGGTGAAACATCTTTAAAAGCTGAAAGAAAAAAAATAGAACTCTCTATCCAGCAAAAATATAATTTTATGAAAAGGAAAAACAAAGACATTTGCAGACCAAACAAAGTTGAGAGAATTCATGGCCTGTAGGCCAGCACAACAGAGAAATTCTTTGGGTCAAATGGAACTGATACCAGATTGAAGCATAGATCTGCTAGAAAGGATAATGAACACCAGAAAGACACTTTAAAATATCAAATACCTAGGAATAAATCTAAAACAATACTGGAACTGAAAACTAAAAGAATATTTTCTAAGAAATATTAAACAAGGCCTAAATAAGTGAAGAAGTACATCATGTTCGTGGATTACTAGACTAAATACAGTTAAAAGATCCATTTGAAGACCTCTACTTCTGGCCCGGGTAGAGAAACATGATTAAACCTCACATCCGAAACGCCTAAAAACTAAGCAAGGTGTAGGAAACAACAATTTTCAAGACATCGGGTATTAGGTAACAAAGAAAAATGATTCTCAAGAGATGGGAAGTAAATGAGTCTTCTGATTGGCCTGGCTTATCACCTTGTATCTCCTGGCCATGACACAGGGAGGGGTGACCACAGTGGGTACCAGCAGATTCCCTAAGTAGAAGATGTGGATACCAAGGCAGATGGAGTTTACAGGGCATCATACCAGAGAGGAAACAACTTCAGAGACAAGAGGTTCCAAAGATCTGAGTGTTCAGCAGGGGACAGATCAGTGCCTGCACATAAGGACACTCCCTGCCCTCGGGCATAGAACCGCCATAAACGATTAGAAGGAGCAGTGCCTGAGGCTCACATAGAATAACAGACTACAAATCTTCCAATTCATGTACCAACTCAAAGGTTCTCACTTCTGCAGTGACACCAAATTCGCCCTAGATTAATGCTACTCTGCGTCCATCTAGAAATTGTAAAAACAGGACCTAAAAGCACCAAACTATTTTCCAAGTACAAGAATCCCAGAACAAGGCTCAAAAATACTTACAGAAAACAAAAATATCCAGCACCCAGCAAAGTAAAAGGCACCAGGTCTTGTCTGGTCACACAGTTCAATATCTTATCTCAAGTCTGTCTGACTCCAAAGTCCACCTCCTTTCTGCCACATATGCAGGGAGGGGTTATGTTTTCCTGGATTGGAATTAAAAAATACTTTCTCGTCACTGATCAATTGAAAACTCACCAAAAGAGAGACCAATATTAGGTGCTTCCTGATTTGATCAATAGGAAGTATCAGCTCCAATCACGAAGTGTTCCTGCTTAAAAAAAAAAAGAAAAGAAAAAGAAATCCAATCTTCCATATGATGAAATCTCTAGACCTAACTACTAGTCATAAGAAATATAGGGGGGAGGGGGTGGAGTCTATGTGAAATACCGCAATGATGCAATCAGCCAAATCCACATCACCGGAAATTCTATAAGACAAATGACTCATTTCTTCAACAAATAAATGACATGAATGGTAGGAGGGAAAGGAGAAATAATACAGATTACAAGACAATTAAGAAAAAATACCAACCAAACACAAGGTGTGCATCTTACTTGAGTCCTAGCTTAAGCAAGTCAACTGTAAAAAGATGTTTGGGGGACAGAGTATTTGCACATGGAATAGAGACTGAGAATATATAAGAACTATATAGGGAACAAAGAATTATCTAAAAAATTTACTTAGTGTGATTACATAAAATAACAAGAGACCTTATCTGTTAAAAACAGACATTGAGGGGCGCCTGGGTGGCTCACTCGGTTAAGCAGCCGACTTTGGCTCAGGTCACAATCTTGCANTGCCGGCTCAGAGCCTGGAGCCTGTTTCAGATTCTGTGTCTCCCTCTCTCTCTCTGACCCACCCCTTCTCACGCTGTCTCTCTCTGTCTCTCAGAAATTAAAAATTAATTAATTAATTAATTAATTTAAAAAAATTCCATTGAAGGGGATGGCAAGAATTGGAAGGCGGTGTATAGACAAAACAAGACTGACAGACTATGGTAAGTGCCAAAGCTGAGTGGTGAGTGCATAGAGGTTCATTATACTATTCTCTCTGCTTGTACAGAAGTTTACACTTTCTTATAAAATTCTTAGAACTTCAGTGTTTGTAAACATCACTTTACATTCTACTAAGCTTGTTTTTCTCACTTTGCTCTGACATATTATAGAATTATGTGTCTAAAAATATGCGTCAGCTTAGATGAAATAAAACTGTTTTCAAATGCCCTCGTATTTTACACTGAAAAAATATTATTGCCTGACGTATACAATACTGTGAATTGTCAAAATATAATGTTAAGCCATCAAATATATCACAAAATTAAACTTGAAGGTAAACATCAAAAACTTTTTGAATATATAGTTTTTAGTCTCCAAAATGGGCGTGGTAGGGACTGTCGTCCCTGAAACAGAATGAGGATTAGGATTAAGAATGAACTGGGGCGCCTGGGGGGCTCAGTCAGTTAAGCGTCCGACTTTGGCTCAGGTCATGATCTTGCAGTCCATTGGTTCAAGCCCCACACCGGGCTCTGTGCTGACATCCAGCTCAGAGCCTGGAGCCTGTTTCAGATTCTGTGTCTCCCTCTGTCTCTCTGCCCCTTCCCTGCTTGTGCACTGTCTCTCAAAAATAAATAAATGTTTTAAAAATTTTTTAAAAACGGAGTGGGAATGAACCTTTAAATTTTTTTAAATGTTAATTTACTTTTGAAGGAGAGAGAGAGAGAGAGAGACTGTGAGCAGGGGAAGGGCAGAAAGAGAGAGGGAGACACAGAATCTGAAGCAGCCTCCGGGCTCTGAGCTGTCAGCACAGACCCCGACGTGGGGCTCCAACTCACGAACCGTGAGATCATGACCTGAGCCGAAGTCAGACGCTTAACCGACTGAGCCACAGGCACTGCGCCGGTTGCTTATTTGTTTCTCTCACCAATGTTGTGAAATAGAGCTTGTTACAGGTAAGGCATTAGAGAAGCTCATCTGCTTGCTTCGGGTCCCAGCAAGGTAAACGAGGAAGCTACGTTTTAAATTTAAGCCCACCTGACCTCACACTCATGTTTCTTTCACAGCATCAATCATTCAGCAACTTGCTTGGGTAGTTGGCTTTCTAACAGCTCCAAATCACTGTAATTATTTCTAATTCCATATAGAGGGAAATCCTTCCACGGCAGAACGGGGTTTTTCAGCATTACGGGATGCATCTTACAACAACACAAATGAAAGCTATTGGAGACTTTTTTCTTTTTTTTTTTTTTTTCCTTTTTTTTTTCTCCTGGGGTCCCAGACCGGGGTGACTCTAAGAGACGGGAACTCTTTTACCAGAAGGAAGGAAGGGCCATGCCATAGAGCTGCCCACATGAGCAGTGGAAAAGCTCTGATCATCTTTCCCATCAGGTCCTGAGAACAGACCACTGAGAAAGCCTCTCTTCCTCTCGCTCTTCCAGCCCGCAGGATTCAGTGATGCCCGCGGCACCCAACAGTGGGAACCAGATTAATCCAAAGAAGAGGATGGAGAGCTGAAGGACAAAGAGCACTCCATGTGCAGCAGAGGCGGGACCCTGGGGCCAGGGAGTACTCAAGAGAAACTGTCCTGTCGCCTGTTAGAAACCGCAAGGAAGCCTTTCCTCAAGCCTACTGCAATGGGGGAGGGAGACTGGACTTAACTCTGAATAACAGGAACAAGTGGGAATTTATAGCCAACAGACAGGGTCAGCGGGTGTATAAAAAGTACTACGGGGAACTTAGTCAAGTATCAAGGGTAAGTAGAAGGAAGAACTTCGTTGGATATCAGGGGTGGGGACAGTTCTGCACGAACATAGCAGAATTCTTTGCTAAAACTGGACTCAATGGGCCAAGAAAGACAAGGCCTACTTGAAAAGGGGGCTCAGAGGAGCCTGACCAAAGTTTATTAAGGGAAAAGCACTTTTCAGGAATAAAGGAGATTCTGAGGTGTGAGGGGCCATGGGAAAGGAAGGCGGAGTATCTGAGAGGGTGACTGGCTAAACAGGTGGCCACATGGATACGCAGAGACTCCATTACCAGGCCTGCCCAGTGAGGAAGGAAACAGGATCGGGAAACCCCGCAGAGGATTCAAATTCAAAATTAAGCTCTCCTTTGTACATTTTTCCTGTATTCTGCGGGAACTGACACACAGTCACTTAGGGGACATCGGCCCCGACCCAGTTACACTGGGGTAATAACTTTGAAAAGTGACTTATTTTATTTGTCTCATTTATCGCACTATTGACCGCTTTCCAGATACTTCTTAATTGTCTGTCGGCTGTTTCTAACCGATAGGTAGACAGTTTTAAAGAGCATCCTTTGTCAATGAAGGAGATGATAGGGTTAAATCAGAAACCCCTCACAGGTTCCAAATTGATCTAAATGGATTTCTATTTATCAGGCAACCCCGAATTTAGGGAGCTAATTATTCCTTTATATTACTGAGAAACAAATCGGACTAAAATGAGTATTGAGACAGGCTGATTTTAGTGGAGAGGCTTTTGGGTTGAGGCTCTTGTTTTTGTTTTTTTGTTTGTTTGTTTGTTTGNTGAGAAACAAATCGGACTAAAATGAGTATTGAGACAGGCTGATTTTAGTGGAGAGGCTCTTGTTTTTGTTTTTTTGTTTGTTTGTTTGTTTTTTGTTTTTTGTTTTTTATCAAACCTTATTTCAAGCAATGCAGATAAGGAGCGGAATCAAACAATTCCCCCTGCAAAATGCACTGTCACTATTGTTGCCAGAGCTAAGCAAGGAAGGTCTAAGGGAACGAAATTTTCCTCCTCTGTTCTGTTGTCTTTCAAAACAGCAGTGCTGCCAAGATCCGTAGCTTGAAAGATCTCCTTTGAGGTGTTCCTCATGTCTCTTTCACTGGCCTGAGCACACCCCGCCCCGGCCTGCATGCCCAGTCCCTAAGGGGAGGCCACACATCCAGCGGAGCGCAGCGGACCACGGCACAGCGAAGACAGGGAAACTGCGGGCTGCCAGGGGTCAGATCCAGGAACTCAGAAACATGGGCTTAAGTCACTATAAATACCTTTGTAAAAGTGACGGGGGCGGCGGTGGGGGCGCGCAGCAACAGGTGGTGGGAGGCCCTGCGCGCCCATCACGGCCGAGAACAATCACTCTGGGGGCACGGGCTCTGTGTGCTGTATTCCAAGTCCACGTTTACCAATGGACGGGGTACTTTTCTCTTCTTGCGGCTCAGGATTAGTTTATGTCTTCACAGTAATCTAGCGTGATTTTTTTTTAATATACCGCATCATGGGCACCTTACCAATTTACAAGCACGGGTTTGGGGGAACCGTCTCTCCATCATGAACATGACAGAAAATGTTTCAGAGCACCATGAGGCAGGAAAAGAATCTCTTAAGTCTTCTATAGAATAGAGGCAGACACAGTGGGAAAATAAACGCGGATNGAGAGGGGGGGGGGGGGGGGGCTGGCAGCCAAAGGCATTTGCATTTTGACAAAGGCTCACAGGCTGGCAGAGGAGCGGGGAAAGCTTTGAGTGGAAAAAAGGAAAGGCTTCAAGTGCACCCTTACTGGCCGCTGTTGGCACAGGAAGTGTGGGCACTAACTAGAAGCAGGGCTCCGTGTGATCCGTTAGGGGTGTATTTGGCTCTCTCTGCCTGGGCCTAATCTGAGAGCAAGGATAAAAATTAGAGAAGCTAGCAGTTATTAATCAAGTCCTGGCGGTTCAGGGCCAGTTTTTACAGAAGTTATTATTTAGCTTCCCAGATTGTTGCCAGAGATAGCCATCGGGAATCTGATTTAGTGCAGGCTGGCTTCCTGGGTTGTTGACTGGAGATAAAGGGCTTGGTTTTCCTGGCAGGTTGCGATCAGAGTCCTATTTTTATATACGTCCTGGACATTGTCCATTGTCCATATTCAGTCTCTCAGGAGTATCCGGGAACAAGGAGACCAACAGGTAGGAGAAACAGTCATGAGTCAAGCCGACACCATAACTGGGATTTCACAAAGCTGGGTTAAAGTTGAGATGTATTTTTACCCTGTGTTTTATAATTCTCCCAAGTATTTGACTCATCCACCATGTGGCTTCTTGGTCCGCGTTCTTTCATACTTCACACAGCAGGGACCCAACATCCTGCTAAATAAGTAAGGTGTTTCTTTATTCTGCTCTGGAACTTGGGGTCCAGATATTCTTTTCTTGGGGGCAAAGGCAGCCTTGGTTTGGGAGGGATGGAGGAACAGAAATTCCATCCGGGGTTACCTGAGTGGCTCAGTCAGTTGAGCATCTATCTAATTCTTGACTTCAGCTCAGGTCATGATCTCCTGGCTCATGGGATGGAGCCCCATGTTGGGCTCTCTGCTCTCCCTCTCTCTGGCCCTCCCTTGCTTGTAGCCTCTCTCTTTCCCTCTCTCTCTCTCAAAATAAATTTTAAAGAAACATGCCATCCCTAAAAAATAACTTTAACTTGTATTAAAAAAACGCCTGGCATCCATATGTACAATGAGAGTTTGGTGCTGGTGTTGCACTACTTAGCTTGGGTTTCCATCACAAAGTAGCACAGGCTGGGGTCCTTAAACAGCAGACATGTATTTTCACGCAGTTCTGGAGGCTGGAAGTCCAAGATCAAGTTGCCAGCAAATTTGGGATCCTACTGAGTCCTCTTCTCTTGGCTTGTAAGCAGCCGCCATCTTGCTGTGTGCTCACGTGGTCTTTCCTCCCTAGGACCACTGAGGGGGACGGCTCTAATGTCTTTTCTTATTAGGGCACTAATCTTATTGTTTCAGGGCCCCACCCATGTGACCTCATTTAACCTTAATTACTTCCATAAAGGCCCTATCTCCAAATAGGGTCACAATGAGAATTAGAGGTTCAACATCTGAATCCGGGGGATGGGGGTGGAGGGACACAAATATTCAGTCTGTAACAAATGTGGAAGGTGGACACATCTCACTGAAGGTGACATCCTATGTGCCTGTAGGTGTATGGTGAGTGCCTGTGAGATGAACCTCAATTGTTCTTAGCTGAATTAACAACACTTAGCTCCTTACAAATGAGGATAGAGTTTTGATTTATTAGGTTTTAAGATTGAATGTTTTTGATCATGAGACAAAAATCTTTACCTAAAATCAGTTCTGAATTGATAGAATAATCACAAATTTGACCAAATCACAGTAACTTTTAAAGTGTGATTGGGTTTAAGATGTGATATCTTTTGGGGCGCCCGGGTGGCTCAGTCAGTTGAGTGTCCGACTTAGGCTCAGGTCATGATCTTGAGGTCAGTGAGTTGGAGCTCTGCTTCGGGCTCCGTACTGACAGCTCAGAGCCTAGAGCCAGCTTTGGATTCTGTCTCCCTCTCTCTCTGCCCTTGCCCCCCTCACATTCTGTTCTCTCTGTCTCTCAAAAATAAATAAATGTTAAAAAATAAATAAATAAAAGATGTGGGGCACCTGGGCAGCTCGGTCAGTTAAGCTTCCGACTTCAGCTCAAGTCATGATCTCGTGGTTTGTGCGTTCAAGCCCCACGTCAGGCTCTGTGCTGACAGCTTAGAGTCTAGAGCCTGCTTCAGATTCTGTCTCCCTCTCTCTTTGCCCCTCTCCCTCTCATGCTCTGTCTCCATCTCTCAAAAATAAATAAACATTAAAAAAAATTTTTTTAAAGACGTGACATCTTTTTCTGAGATAAAACTTTGAGATAAAAATACATAAATATAGGGGCACCTGTGCGGCTCAGCTGGCGAAGCATCTGACTTTGGTTCAGGTCATGATCTCGTGATTTGTGAGTTAGAGCCCCGCGCTGGGCCCTGTGCTGCCGGTGTGGAGCCTGCTTGGGATGCTTGCTCTTTCTTTTCTCTCTGCCTCCCTGTCCCCCAACTCATGCTTTCTCTCTCTCAAAATGCATACATACATACATGCACGCATACATGCATGTATACATACATACATGCATACATACATAGCATTTAGGGAACCACAGGTCCTCAAAGAGAGATCAATTTTATTAAATATGGCCCATCCCATATTACTCCTCCACTGCCAAACTTTCCATCCCCTGCAAATTAAAGACTGATGTCTTTAACTCCATCCTGTCTTTCCAAAATGTTTTCCTACCTTTTCTGCATTAATAGCAGTAATAACAATGCTTAACACCTATCTAAATGCTTTACGTGCATTTGTTGTTGATTATCAGCACTTGGAATAAACATATGAAGTAGGTCCTTCTACAGGAGGGTTAGTAACTCACCTAGAATCCTTGCAGTTATTCACCCGCAACTCCCTCCCTGACCATCGGACTCTGAATCCCTCACTGCTCTATGCATATTCTCCTCCATCTACAGACAGGCCTGCTTTTCTGCAAATATTCCTTTGTAGCTCTTATCCTCTTTAAGGTTGGGGTGTCTCACACCATGGGTCCCCAAAAGCATATAGTTCTAAAATGTTGAACGAGGGGAGCCTGGGTGGCTCAGTCGGTTGCGCGTCCGACTTCGGCTCAGGTCATGGTCTCGAGGTCCGTGGGTTCGAGCCCCACATCGGGTTCTGCGCTGGCAGCTCAGAGCCTGGAGCATGTTTCAGATTCTGTGTCTCCCTCTCTCTCTGCCCCTCCCCTGCTCATGCTCTGTCTCTGTCTCAAAAACAAAAATAAACTTGGGGAGCCTGGGTGGCTCAGGTGGTTAAGCGTCCGACTTCAGCTCATGTCATGATATCCCAGTTCTCGGGTTCGAGCCCCACGTCAGGCTCTGTGCTGACAGCCAGCTCAGAGCCTGGAGCCTATTTCGGATTCTGTGTCTCCCTCTCTATCTGACCCTCCCCTGCTCATGCGCTCGCGCTCTCTCTCTCTCTCTCTCTCTCTCAGAAATAAATAAAACATTTTAAAAATAAATAAATAAAAATAAACTTAAAAAAATTTTTTTAAATGTTAAACGAAGTTCAGAATATAAATTCTTTGAAGTAGAGTAAGCTTCTAGGAGCAAGAAAGCCAGACAGAAAAGAAAGGCATATTTGATCATTTAAATGGTTTTCAAGAACTGTTTATGTCTTTTGTCATTCAAAAGATAAATCTTAGACTGCAAAAATATTTGCTCTACATCCAGCAGGCATAAGGTTATGTCTCTGAGATGCAAAAATTACCTACAAGTCACCAGATCAAATTCATTCTGCCTATCATATATTTCTTGGAAACTCTCACCTGCTTTAGCGAAGTGTAACACACAAGGTTAGCACTCCAAAATTTTGAATGAATAATTAAGAACACTTAAAGGATACCTGGGTGGCTCAGTCAGTTAAGCCTCCGACTTTGGCTCAGGTCATGATCTCACAGCTCCTGAGTTCAAGCCCCGCATCGGGCTCTGTGCTGACAGCTCAGAGCCTGGAACCTGCTTCGGATTCTGTGTGTGTCTCTCTCTCTGCCCCTCCCCTGCTCACTCTCTCTCTCTCTGTCTCTCTCTCAAAAATAAATATTTTTAAAAATTAAGAAAAAAGAACACTGTAGAGAAAAAAGTGAGATGCCTTGAGCACCTTGTCAGGAAAGGGTATGAAAAAATGTCAGAGGGAAACGAGTCTGGAGTTCTCGGCCCAGGAGAACAGACTGTCAGGGAGACACTAAAGTCAAAGACCCCGAGCCCTGTGAACCACAGCCCTGGTGACTGTCACCAGCATTTAGATGGCACAGCAGGGCAAGCCTGGAGCCCTGCCAGAATGGACCTTGCTTCTCCAGTCCGCCCGCCCCTTCTCAGAGCCCGCCCCGGGCACAAACCGGGACGAGGAACTGAAGACACCTGTGAGAGCACCTGGTGATCGAGGCACTAGCAGGCGGCCTCAGCAGTAACGACACCGGTCCTCAGTGCGGGGGCTTCATGCCCAGGTTTTCTGAGGACCCTCATTTGCCCAGTATTGCAGGCCTTGGGGTACAGACACTGCAGACGCCAGACGATAATGCCCGTTCCTATGGAGCACACAAGTACTGTAAAGATCCCAGCTTTCAAATACAATCAAGCGAATTTAGCCAGCTTAACATTAGAAACAAGTAGGATTTTTTGTTTGGTTTAGTCACCAAATCAAATCCACTCTGCATGAAGCCGGGAAAGTGAGCAAATGTGGGCAGAACTCTCTGGGGTCCCAGCGCAGAAAGTGACGCGGGGCGGATCCCTAAAAGACGTCTCTTCTTTCTCCTTCTCCCCCCCACACAAAAGCAAAATGTAGCTTTGCAAGGAGTGTTTCCACTGGAAGTCATTTTATTGCCATGGAGGTGGAGGAAAATAATTTAAAACAGCTAAAAGACGGGGTCTGGAAAACTCCTCTTTTCTTTTAGATCTTAAAAACCATGCACTTTAATACCACGAGCCCCTGTGAGGATGCCATTGAAAATAATGGTTTTCTATTCTCCAGATCCTTGTTATTAGTCGTTTTGAGGGAGTATCATGTAACAGAAAGCTGCTTTTATTTTTTCCCATCAGACAAGGATATCCTAAGCAATTACCAAATGCTGATTCAGTACCCACGATAAGAACATTTGAGAGTTTTATAACTTGCCTGGTTTTGTGGCCCCTTTCAATCTGGGGGGTTGTAGACACGTAACTAGTAATTTTTTTCGGTGCCCGTGGTCCTGTCTTGGGCTGATCGTGTCATGTGGGTTTTTGTGTTTGTTGTTATTATTATTGTTTACTTCTTAAAAGTTCTTAAAAGTTCTAGAAACACAGAGTTTGGATAGCTATTAAGGGAAGCAGAAGATATTATCCAACACAGTTTATTTATAAAAAACACTAAAAGGGCATCTGGGTGGCTCCGTCAGTTAAGAGTCCGACTTCGGCTCAGGTCAAGATCTCACAGTTTATGAGTTTGAGCCCCGCATCAAGCTCTGTGCTGACAGTGCAGGGCTCACTTTGAATCATCTGCCCCTGCCCTCCTCTGCTCATTCTCTCTCTCTCTTAAATGTAATTTTTTTTTATTTTAAAACGTTAAATAATATTGTTCTCAAAAACATTAACAATAAACTATGGTGAGTTGATAACATCAAGCTTAGGAAATACATCCCAGGTCTCTTACAGATATAGATATACACATATCTATCCTTATATATATTATATATACGTGTGTATATGTGTATATATAGATTATATGTATACATACATGTATCTTACAGATAAGATATATCTTTATAGGTTAGCCCCAGCATTCTGATTATTTTGATAATTACATCAATGAGTAAATAAAACTTCAAAGTTTCCATCTTCGATAAAGTGGATGTAATGATTTCTTTTATCCAAATCCTTGTTTTGTATTTGATAGATCTTCTATTCAGAGTACGAGTGAGTGGCAGACCCCATCCCTGGGCAGGAGAAGGCAAGGTTGCCCTAATCACGAAGCCTGGCCACGTCCGACAGTCTGCTTTAGGATGACAGAATGAGCGCCTGTGTTCTCTTGCTCTTCCTCGGGGAACTCCATTTAGATGACACTTCCACAAAGTAGAATAAATCGGTGATAGTACTGAGTGCAGTGGACGAGAGATTTTGACGCATGTTGGAAAACCAGGAAGCACGTGGGCTCATACCTGACACAAAAGCATTGCGGAGAGAGCAGTAGACCAGAGTGCTCCTGAAGTGAGCGCGCTCCTTCCGGAAGAAGGCTGTTCCAGTTTGCTGGGGCTGCTGCTGTGACAAAGCACGGAGAACTGGGTGGCTTATTTTCTCTCAGTTCTGGAAGCTAGACATTCACATCGGGGTGTTGGCAGTGTTCCTTCCCTCCGAGGTCTGTGAAGGAGAGTCTGTTCACGCCTCTCTCCTAGCTTCCTGTGACAAACAGCCATCCTCCATCTTTCCTGCCTCATAGATGCATAACTCCACTCTCCGCCTCCACGCTCTGAGTGTCTCTGTGTTTCTCCTATTCTTAAAAGGACACCGGCCACACTAGACGGAAGGTCCACCCGACTCCAGTATTATTTCATCTTAACCTACCTAAGGACAACTTCAATGACTCTATTTCCAAATAAAGTCATATTCTGAGATACTGAGGGTTAGAAACCCA
>NW_027532015.1:3626353-3633834 GCF_008692635.1 Crocuta crocuta | reverse complement strand
CTGCTTTTTCCAGTGTCTTCCATCAGTAGCTATATCTACCTCATGGCTCGAGTTCCTACCAAGAGGCCTTTTCCACCTGGGCGACCCCGCTCCAGTGTTCTAGCATTCAGCAAGGGGGAGCCTGAGCTCCTAAACTCTGGAAGTCTCCTCCCCTAACACTCCTCTTGTTCTAAAATCTGAGTTGCTTCATCATTCTGTTTTCTCTGTCAGCTCGTCCAAGACCTTTGTAATTAATTCCCCTAATTAAATTCCCTCTAGAGAACTACCTGGCATGAGTTCTGTTTTCCTGACAAGACCCTTGACTGACACAAGCTTCAAGAGTTGCCAAGCTCTGAGTCATCCAGTAGAGAACAGGAGTGGACAAGGGGCAGCCATCAGGGTAACTGTGGGAAGGACTGCCAGGGAGTGGGATGCGTAGGCAGACACCAAGGTCCGCGTCTCCCCTCCTCCCCTGCAAATGCAGTCCCATTGTTAGGAGAAAGGCATGTGGAAAATGATAGGTGTAAGGATACAAAATCCTTCATCTTTCTTAGTGGACAGTCAAAGACACTAGCCAAAGTTAAGAAACTAAGAAAAAGAGGCGGAGGCGTAAGCATATTTCCAATACAGGGGCTTTATGTTATCTCTTTCCTTAACATCTAACTACAGATGGTCCCTCGGATGTACTCAGCTGCAGCGGTGGCCAGGGTGAGCAGGAAGGAATACCTAGCAGGAATGGGAGACCCAGTGGCGGAGGCTGGCCCAGGAGGAAAAAATGGGACCTACCATTTTGATAGCTGTAGATGACCAGACCTGTTTATTACTGCATGGGAGGCGATCTCTAGAGAGCACCGCCCCACCCCCCGACCCCACACATGCACACGCACGCGCACACACACACACACACACACACCTCACCAGTAACACGTGAAGAGATTTTCAAAGAAAAGGAGATAGAGAAACATGAGAGGTTAGTATGATCATGACTATGATGCACAACTAAGCTAGTGCAGCTTTGGGAAACTCCATGAGTAACTTATAAACTGCCATTCTTTGAACTGCCATCCAGTTGTAGCCTTAAAGGAAAGCAGGCCTGTCAGAAACCTATAAGGGGAGGCTCTGATCCACAATAACTAAATGTAAAGACCTCTGGAAATTTCTACAGGTATATAAACTGTGATCTGAAGGCAAGGCAGATCTTTGCAGAAAGCAAAGAGGGATAAATATACCCCCCGCCCCGTCTCATTTCATGTCAGCTCCCTCTGAGGACTTGTAAAACACCCTGTTTTGCCTGATAAGGTGATATCATTTGAAAGGTTGAGATAGGCTTCACATACAATAACAATAAAACCCAGAAATTTCAATAGCTTAACGCAATAAAAGTTTACTTCTTGATCACATAGTGTCCGATACGGATGGGTGGCTCTCTTCCATTTAAACCCATGCCACTGGGAGCACATGGCCTTCATGGTCATCATAAATAGGCCAAAGGAAGCTAGAGAATCTGGTGGAATGATGTTAAGCGCCAGGCCTAGAAATGGCTTACGTGACTTCTGCCCATCCTCCCATCAGCCAGAGTGAGTCCATGACCCACCTCCTCTGGCCCATGAGAGCTGGGAAATGTAGAGAAACACCACACCGCTGGGTGAACACTAAGAATCTCACCGTATCTGTTCTGTAAACATTTCATTTCTCGAATTAGTTACCTTATTTAAATTGCTGTTGTTAAATAGGTTTATTTGCATTGCTTTCAGGGACTGAGTTAGTCAAGAAAGGAGAAATTCGCCAAATCACCACTTTGTACACTTTCAATATATTATAATTTTATGTGTCAATTATACCTCAGTAAAACTAGGGAAAGAAGGAACATAAAAAAATAAAGGAGGAGGAACATATTAATCGATGTTTTAAAAAAAAAATTAGAAACCAGTACCAGACACTCTGATCCATCCCAGTGTGATTTATCTAGTAATGAGTTAAATGCTTGCTGTATATTTACCACAGAAAAAGACAGAGAAGCCTTTATGTTCTCAGCAACAGCCCAGAAAGCTGCCAACATTAGAGCCTATTTGTTTTATTGAGAAGAGGGATTGTTGGCTGGGACGCAAGGGCTCCCCATTTCTCTTTCTGGAAAAAGCAATGGGAACTGTAACTTTTCTCTGGACAGCTACCATCTATCAGGAGAAACGCAAGTTCAACGTCTCTTTCTGAAGGGCAGCACTTAGAATGCCTAACAGCCTTCCCCGGTCTCCACTGGGGCCAGCATCAGCTAGGGGTCCCAAATCCAAGCTCTTCGGTGTTTAATAGCAGGGCTAAAGCAAGTCAACTGTACAAATTGAAAACAACGAACTGGCGGGATCTGGAATGCTAACTGAAACTGAAGTCTGATGGTACTGTGTTAAATGGCAAGAGCCAGGGCTCTGTCACAGGACTAATTGTGAGTTCTGACAGAGAAGCATTCTGTGACCTGAGGGAGAGGAGTTCACGTCTCCACACGTCAGTTAACTTGAGTTCAAACTCAAGTCTCTTGGGCAGAGAGGTTTGTCCTTGAAGGACAATTCTAGAGGTCAGGATGAGATAGAAATGAGTACCAAAGTCTTCTGTCTCCCAGAGTTGAGTTTTTCAAGCTCCCTGTCTTTATAATTCACCACCAATCTTAACCTTCCCCGCTGCTTCACTTTGCATACCATGGGCTTCACACATGAACGTGTATTGACTTATATGTCCTACAGACATCTCAAACTTGCCACGTCCAAAACAGAATTTCATCCAAAACCTGCTTTCCCCCAGTCTTTCCCATCTCCACTGCGCAGGACAGACACTTAGGAAGCAGACATGACTCCTCCACCTTACCAACACGTTCAAGTTACCTGTCAACGCCATAACCAAAATATAACCCAAAGCAATCCGCTTCCCTCTTTCTCATGGTTATGTCCATAGTCCAGGCCATGAGTCTCCAGGCTACTAAAAAATCTTCCCTTCCAGTCTCACTGCATCCCGCCTTGCCCCCCCCCTTAGAATCGATTCTCCACATTGCAACCAACATAATCTTTTAAGAACACAAATCAGACCATGTCACCCTCCTGTTTAAAAGCCTTCAATGGCTTCCTCAAGATTTGCAATAAATTCAAACCTTTTGAGAGCCCTGCATGAATCAGCCACATCCCCCCCTTCAACCTCCTGTGTATACCTATCTGTCCCTCACCCATTGTGTTCCGGACACACTGGGCTTATTTCCATTCCCCCCAAATACCAACCTTATTTGTATCTAGGACCTTATCAGGAGCTATCCCCTCTCCATGAGAAGCCCTACTCTCGGAGGCTGGCTCTCTCCTGACATTAGATCCCAGCTTAAATATCGCCTTTTCAGAAACGTCTTCCCCAATTAGATTAGATTAGATTCCAACACAACACGTAGGTTGTTGTTGTTATTGTTGTTGTGGTTACTCAAGTTTGCATGTAACTTCTATTTACATTCATTCAGTCCAAAGTCAAATACCTTAATACAGCAAACTAAATACAAGATAAAAAGCAGAAAAGGCATTATCTTCACAACATCATCTTGGTTTATTGGCACTGTGGCTTTTACCACTGCCTGACTTGTTTATTAGCTAATTTTTTTCCACAGACTCTCTCCTCGAATGAAGATATATGGTCCACAAGGGCAGGAATTTATTTATTGCTCTATCCAGTGGTGGTATTCAAAATATTTCACAACAGGTATGGCATGACCACCAACCCATTAGAAGGGATGCCAACCTTTAAGGGCTCATATGGTCTTGCTGATAAGTGGTGGCTAAATGCCAGCCTTCTTATTCACATCCCTAGCATCTCAACAGAGTCTGTCTCTCAATAAATGTCAGTTGAATACATGAATGAATAAATCAACAGATGTTTCTAATTAATTTCATTTTTCCATCATGAACACAGGTCTACATTAAGAAAGAGGGTTTTTTTTATTTTTTTTTAATGTTTTATTTATTTCTAGGAGAGAGAGAGAGAGAGACAGCATGAGCAGGGGAGGGTCAGAGAGAGAGGGAGTCACAGACTGAAACAGGCTCCAGGCTCTGAGCTGGCAGTCAGCACAGAGCCCGACGCGGGGCTCGAAGCCACGAACCGCGAGATCATGACCTAAGCGAAAGTCGGACGCTTAACCGACTAAGCCACCCAGGCGCCCCAAGAAAGAGGGTTTTATTGGGCACTCTCACGTGCTTGGATAGGCTCTATTGTCTTCAGAAGTTCCTGACATCTACCACTGTTGACTTCTTTCTCATACCCTCTAAAGGGACCCACAGCTGAGCAAGAGTGAAGGAGCAGTGAAAACTGAGTTCGGAAGACAGAGCTCAAGTTTAGGTAATAGCACAAGCCAGTTGTGAATGGCATGGCCCTGAGCAAATTGCTTCATTCTCTGTGTCTGCTTGTTCCTCTGTAAAACAGGCCCACTGCAATACCTACCTCCCAGGATGGCCTAAAACTGAAAAAGATAGTATACGGGAAAGAATCCAGCCAGTCACACCTATGGCATCCAAGGTCAATATGTGTCACTTTTATTTTTATCATCCTTTTCTTGCAGAGTTTCTATGAACATCAGATGAAATAACACACATAAAACCCCAAAAAATATATGCATTGTCCAGCTTATTAATATTGTATCAATAGCAAATTGTTCTCTTTTAGACTTATCTGTTGAAAATTTTTTTCCAGTTTTTTTCATATATAATTGACATATGACATTGGTATTGGTTTAAGACGTACAATATAATGACTTGCTGTGTGTATATATTGTCACCATGATTTGATGCCATAAGTTTCATTAACATCCTCAGCTCACATAGTTACAGATATTTTTTCTTTCAATGAAATATTTTAAAACCTACTCTCTTAGCAACTCTCAAATATACAATATAATACTATCAACTATGGTCACCACGCTGTACATCACATCCCCAGAACTTATTAATCTTATAATTGGAAGTTTGTACTCTTTGACCACCTTCACTCAGTCCCCACCCCCCACCTGCCTCTGGCGACCTCCAATATGTTTTCTGTATCTCTGAGTTGGTTTTTGTTTTTTTTTTTTAGATTCCACATATAAGTGAGGTCATACAGT
The DNA here is from genome assembly GCF_008692635.1 of Crocuta crocuta. Taxonomy (NCBI): domain Eukaryota; kingdom Metazoa; phylum Chordata; class Mammalia; order Carnivora; family Hyaenidae; genus Crocuta; species Crocuta crocuta. The sequence continues at coordinate 3,628,745 of NW_027532015.1, read as the reverse complement.
ATTTGTCTTTCTGTGTCTGATTTATTTCAGTTAGCGTAATGTTCTCAAGATCCATTCAAATCATTGCAAATGGCAAGGTTTCCTAACAAACGTTCCCAGATTTGAGAAATCAGGTGGCTTTCCAGAAGTCACCCAGGAGCTGGAAAGGAAATCTGAGTTTTGTGAGGGCAAAGCTGGTACTCCAGCAGAGGAAGCCCATGCTTTGCTCAGCTGAACAGAACTCCCTGGAGACAGCATCCTTCTGGAGAAATCTGTTTGCATCATTTAAAGCTGCTAGGTGCTGAAAAACAGACTTGCCAATTACCTACAGAGAAGGAAAACTTTCAGCATTCAATGGGTTAAAGGAGTGAAATGGATTCATGAATTTCCCAACAGCAACAACTTTTTCCTTTGTCTCTCATCCCACCCAAATATCTCTCCGTTTATTTGAAGACACAACTCATCTGGACTCTGGCCTCCACTGATAGAAGCTGAGGTTTCTGTCTCCCTGTCCAAATCAACCAGGCTTTTCTCAGCTTCTGAAATCCTGTCTCCTCCTGATGTCGCCCAGTACAAGGACCGCCTCATACAGTGGTGTATATTGTATACTGCACAGCTGTACAGGGCCACATGCTCATCGTGGTCACGTGGTGGTGCACAACAGTCGCGACCAACTCACACCTTCGCGCCATCATGTCCTCCCCCCAAGGCCCCTCCACCAATATCTGTATATAGCAAGTTATCCTGATTCAAAGTTGTTAGGGTACCTAGGAGAGCACTTACAGTAGCCTGTAAATCAACAACGACTCACAATGTGTTTTCTTATCAACAACCTTGTGTAACTTCTTCCTATTTTAACTAACAATTTTTGCTAACTAAATGCCAAACTTTTAAACATTATTTAAGTCTTTTGTGCCCTCTAAATCCACTTCCTTGGAGCAAATCTCTGGTCACAAGACTCTGATTACCCCCTTGACCAGACTTTCTTGGGGAGCAGAGTTAAGAGTGAGCCGCACAGTCAAGGTCTTCATTCAAACCCCATCTGCCACTTACAAGCCACGTGGGCTTGAACAAGTCACTTACCTTCTCTGAGCCTCAGTTTCCTCATAGACAAAACTGGCGATGGTGATGATAATATTTACTTCATGGAATTCTTGTAGGAATGATTATAAGAAAATGCTTGTGGGTATTCAGCACTGTACCTAGCACCTACATCGTAAGTGGAGAATAAATGTTAGTTTTTAGTATTAGTATTATTGTTTTATTGTTTAGCCCAGGAGAAGACAAAGATCCAACTTCCAAGTTCAGCCACATACATTCCACTACATATTGTCTAAGAAGGCTTTCACTGCAATAGCAGAATTGAGTAGTTGCAACAGAGACAATATGGTGGCAAAGCCTAAAATATTTGCGACCTGGCCCATTACAGCAACATTTGCCAACCTTTGGTTTAGCAACTCCCCACCTCCACGATGAGATCAGCATAAAACTATTGGCGGCCGAGGCTGCTACTTCCTCCCATGACCTGTTTTTCCCTTCTCTGTGTTCATAGAACCTTCTCCCATTTTTAGCCTACACATGATTGCCTGGAATAAAAACTGTATTTTCCAGACTCTCTTGATGCTAGATGTAGCCATGTGACTAAGTCCTAGCCAGAGGGATGCCATTTGAATTGCTTTATGCAACTTCGAGAAGGAATCCTTATAGTACCTCCCTTTCCTCCTTCCTCAAGTCTAGAATGCAAGCATGGAGGCTCAAGCTAGATCTGGACCACAACGTGACCCTGAGAATGGAGGCCACTCATGGGAAAGCTACAAGACGAAAGGAACCTGATCCCTGTGAGTGCAGAACTGAGGTTTCTAGCTCCCTGTCCAACTCAGCCAGACTTTTCTCAGCTTCTGAAATGCCGTCTCCTTTGATCTTGCCCAATAGGATGGTGTGCATCACCGGTTCACTTACTTGGGATTTTCTACACCAGTGATGAACCTGATCCTAACAAGCGTATTCGCCAAACACATCTAGAAGGCTAGAAAGCTTATCATTCTCCCTCAACCGCTCCTATTTCTTACACTGCCTAAAAAAAATTCTTTGTAGTAAATTTAGTACTTAAATAAATTGGCTCTTGGCTACACGGAACACTTATGCTTGCAGAATGCCAAAGGAACATTGCACATGTTTTATACTTATTCAGGAAAAAAGCTTAATGCTCACTCAGAGGGGAAGAAAAAGATTTATTAATATGCTTATTCAAGAAAAAGAGATTAATCTGGAATCAAGGGTTAAAAGAACTTTAAAAAAAAAAAAAAAAAGAATGACGTTAAGCTGAAGAAAGCATCCAAGTCTTGTGCCCACCCTACTTCAAGTTGAGCCTCTGGTCTTGCAGCCTAAGAGGCTAAAACAAAACACACACCCT
>NW_027532015.1:3532044-3626234 GCF_008692635.1 Crocuta crocuta | reverse complement strand
CCCCTCCCACCCCCCACCCTCCCCTCACTCTGCCCAGAAGGAGCTGTCCCGGTAGAAGCAGGTGCTCCGAGATGGCAGGGTGGGGAACTGCTCTCAGATTCTTCCAGATGAGAAGACTGGAGCTCACAGAAGGTAGCTGGTCCAGACTGGCACAGCTGCTGAAGGTCCACACCCCGCCTGGCTGCAGAGCCTCTGGGCTCCCCCGGAGCAAGGAGGGCTTGAGACTGCATTTGCTTCTCCAGAGCAAGCCGACCAAAAATGCACGAAGGCAAGAAACAGCCCACGGTTCTGGGAATAGGATCTTCTGTGGTCCTGTGTCCTAAATCTTTCGGTGAACTTCAGCAGAGAGGCCTGGGGAATGCACACTAATGAGTGGGGAAGGGAAACCTAGTACTTTTTTTAAAGACCATTAAAATCTCTGTCGGCAAAGAAAAGAGACAGCTTACTGCCAGCAAAAAACAGATTGAGCAAAGAAAAGAGTTGTATCCAGGAAACTCGTGAATTTCTTTTTGTTTCGCTCACTTTTCTTTTTCTTAAATAAACCTCCTTTTGTTGTCACTTGCTCAGTGAGTAATTACAATAGTCTCTGGGGAGGGCTTGGGGAGGGGGTGCATCAGTGACAGCCGGAGGGCCAAGAGGCCCTCACAGCCCCTCCCAGAACTCACACCATTAGGGCCCAGAAGCTTCACAGTTTAAAAATCTCTCTTCTGGGGGCGCCTGGGTGGCTCAGTAGGTTGGGCGTCCAACTTCGGCTCAGGTCATGATCTCACAGTTCGTGGGTTCGACCCCCCCGTCGGGCTCTGTGCTGACAGCTAGCTCAGAGCCTGGAGGCTGCTTCAGATTCTGTATCTCCCTCTCTCTCTGACCCTCCCCTGCTCACACTGTCTGTCTGTCTGTCTGTCTCTCTCTCAGAAATAAATTTTTAAAAAATCAAGCATAAATAAACATCAAAAAAATTTAAAACCTCTGTTCTGGATGAGGCAGGGCCACCACTTGCCATAGTTATGCCAACTCTATTTGCCCTGTTAACTTTTGTTTTCCTAGTATTTCATATTCTTATAGGTGTGTGTGTGTGTGTGTGTGTGTGTGTGTATTTAACTGACCTACTAATATCCATTGAACACTTACTGGATACTAATATCATTGAACATTGACTCATGTGCCAGGCACTGAGTCAGGTCATAAGTAGGCAATGCCATACTTTATACCTATTGACTCTATGCATTATTACCCCATTTTACAGATAGAGCAACTGAGGTAACCATTAAGATTTTCCTGGATTACACAGCTAAGAAGTAGCCTTGCTGAGGTTCCAACAGTTTCTGTTCTTATAGGATCTGCTCTTTTAATCACTATTTTTTTTCAATGGAGAGCTAGAAAAGGCTTTTAGGTCCAAAGGACAGGAGCATTTTTCAAATTACCTGCTACTTTATGTTGCCTTTATTTTCAGTCAGGGACCTGATTCACCCCTGCACCTTAGGTGTTTATGTGTAATTACCCTTGTGTCAAAGACTCTCTTCCTGATCTCCCCAATCCTCAAATTCTTACCTTACTTTTGATAACCCCCAGTGTTTTTCCTCTACACGTGAGAGCAGCAAGAGCCCTTTACTGTACCGCATGTTGGCAGAGTAATTGGAGGCCAACAGTTACTGAGCTTTTTATTCTCCAAGACCCCTGTACGCTTAAAAATTATTGAGGCCGGAGGCACCTGGGTAGCTCGGCTGGTTAAGCATCCAACTTTTTTTTTTTTTAATCTTCGTTTCTTTCTGAGAGAGAGACGGAGTGTGAGCAGGGGAGGAGCAGAGAGAGAGGGAGACACAGAATCCAAAGCAGGCTTCAGGCTCAGAGCTGTCAGCACAGAGCCTTACATAGGTCTTGAACTCACGAACTGTGAGATCATGACCTGAGCTAAAGTTGGACACTCAAACAACTGAGCCACCCAGGAGCCCCAAGCATCCAACTCTTGATTTCAGCTCAGGTCATGATCTCACCGTCGTGAAATCGAGCCCCACATTGGGCTCCGTGCTGGGCATGGCTCCTGCTTAAGATTCTCTCTCCTTCTCCCTCTCCCCTTCCCTGGCTTGCTCACTCACTCTCTCTCAAGAAAAAACATTATTGAGGCCCCCAAAGAGCTTTTGTTTATGTGAGTCATATCTATTGACCTTTGACATTTGTAATTTAAAACTGGGAAATTATTAAACTATTTATTAATTCATTTAAAATAATAATAACCCCACTGTGTGTTTACATAAATAACACTTTCACAAAGAGTAACCATGATTTAAAAAACTTAGTGAGAGATTTACAATTTTTTGTGAATTTCTTTATGACTGTCCAGGTCCTCATATCTTTTTCTATATTCAATCTGTTGTGATATGTTGTTTTGGTTCAAATATGTAAAGAAAATTGAGCTCTATACAGATAAGAAGTTGGAAAACTTAGGAATGTTTTTATAACCTTTGCAGATAACTGTAGCTATTCCTCTCTGATACCATACCAAGGCTCAACAAGTGGTAGTTTCTTTTAAAAACACTGGCAAATGGGGAGCACCTGGGTGGCTCGGTCGGTTAAGTGTCCAACTTTGGCTCAGGTCATGATCTCATGGCTCTTGGGTTCCAGCCCCGCGTTGGGCTCTGTACTGACAGCTCGGAGCCTGGAGTTTGCATCAGATTCTGTGTCTCTGTCTCTCTCCCACTTTCAAACATAAATAAACATTTAAAAAAAATTTTTTTAAGTTAGAAAATGGAATCAGAATCCATTACCGATGAACTTTTCATATTCTGTTACTTTAAATTCCATTGGACTCTAACTATGAACTCATACATGATTTTGCAGCAGCATGCATTGGTCACTTGGAAACTCACTGAGTTACTTAGGTCTTCCAAATATTGGCACGTTTCGCTATCTAATATCCCCCCCGATATTAAATTTATCAATTATCACTGCAAATCTCATCAGAAAAGCTAGAGTTTGGGGAAGCGGTCAAGCCCACAATGGAAGATACACATCTTTTAAACACCTGATTTTCCACCAGAAAGCTTGAATTTTATCATTGGCAACAAGTACTGGCAGTTATTTTCCGTGAAATGAAACTTGCTTAGTTCATTCTCAAGAAAACATCTGCCCTCTACCCGCGTCAGAATAACCAGTTTGCTGTCAGTCATTCTTTCAAGGAAAACTGGGATTCCGTGAAACCAGGGCCAGTAAAGCTCGCAACTTAAACAACTACACAGGGGTTTTTCCGCCAGCCCCCATGGCACCTACGGATACGGCAAAAGTGCTTCATGGGTACTTCCCATGTTATAAAAATATTAATAAGACCTGTAGGTGAGGATCAAGATCACAGCAATTCATACTTTCTACTGCTTCTCAAGGCATCCTTAACTAGCGCTATTTTACAAACAAGTGTGTGACAGTAAGAACAGCACCATTGCCTTGACTCAAGGCATCAGAGGCTGTACCGCCACTGTTATTTGTTCACCAGTGCCACAGTCAATCCAGTGAGAAAAGACAACAACGTCTGTATTATAAAAACAGTGTTGCCTCAAGAATCTCCCTGAAAGGGTTCAGGGGACCCCACAGGTCCACAGATCACACTTTGAGAACCACTGCTACAACCAAACTAGGGAGCACCCTCCGAGGCCAGACTCTTTCTGTCTCTGTCCGCCCTTTAATGAAGCAGCACACTCTCTAATCATAGCCGTTAACTCCCTGAATAAAAGCCTCTCCTTTTATTCTAGGGAGGAGAGAGTAAAAAATTTCTTTATAAAGTTTAAGTAGAATAGGTTCTGCTGGGTAATCGATCCTGGAGCACAAGCAAGACAGCAGTGACTTCCCAATTATCTGAGTCCCGGTCTGACATTCAGAAATGCCGGTGTTCTAACTCCTGATTTCCGTTCCTATTACCAGACTTGGGGAAACTTACTCACCCCTTCCTGACCACATGAATGTATGTAACAGTTACTCCCTCTGAAAATAGGGAACTCACGGGTGATTAGAAGGGTGACCCCTATTTTTCTTGCTGCTACCAGCCTCTCTCTCTCTCTCTCTCTCTCATACACACATACACACACATACGTCAGATTCCGTACACTTAGAAAAGCTATTTTCCCAGAAACATTCCCCCTGAGTTACCCATGGCACATCTGTTAGGAATTTCTAATTAATAAGCAAAATTAATAAAAAGATTGAAAGTATTATAATCCCATCTTTCTGTTGAGAGTCTGACCTCGACCTCCTTCTACTGCATCCATCTCATTTTCTGACCCGAGATCAAGTCTAATAAGAAAAAAATATTTTTTGCAAAGTAGCAACAACCGTGAAACAAACATTATAAACTCAAAAGACTATCTTGTTAATATCAAAAGGGGTATTTCATCACAAAAAGCTTTTAGATAAGAAAGTGGGGATTCATCAGCTCTGTTTTAGTACAGATGACAGAGCCTGTTTTGTGTTTCTGCTGTGGAATTCGGTTCTCAGAACTTTCTGACCTATCAATGAGGACAACATTGCAGACAATCTTATCTTGCACCAGCTTTCTTTGTTTCTTCAGTATGCAGACTCTGTGCAACTAACGAGAAATTAAAACCAACTGATGTCTAAGCCTCACCCAGCTCTGACATGTAACAGTTCTAGAACCCTGATTAGTTTCCAAATTGGAGCCTGTGTCTCTTGCCGTTCATTGTCTTGCCATTTTACAAAGTGTGGTCCCGATTCTCTGTCCCCTTCCAAGGCCTTTGGAAAATACTTTCAACTTGAAACACACACTTGGATGGTTAGAAATGATAGTTCTCTCAACTCAGATCTCCATTATGCAGGTCCTCTGTGGCTTACGTGATTAAATCTGTGGTACGGAGTGATTTACCCTATTGTTTTAGAGAGTTTTTCTGTGTTGTTTCAGCTGCTTATATAAAAAATGTTCAGGCTTATGTGACCATTTGAAACTTGATTTAGTGATGTTTTAAATGAATGCTTTCCATTTTCTGGGCATTTAATCCAATTTTTTCTATACCCTACCTAGTGTATACCTTCAAGGCCATATTTTAAAGGTACCAGGAGTTGAGACCGAATGCAAATATTCCTTCGATCTGGCTGAGATCGCACACCTCTCCCTTTAGGAAAAGGGGAAAAATGCCGTAGGGACCGTCATAAATAATTTTACTTAAGTGAATGCTGAAATTAGGCACCACATTGCCTGGCTCGCGGTAACCTATTTGCAGCCAGATATGTCGAGTACCCACTGGCCAAAGCCCTGCCTTTTCAGAAATGGAGAGCAGGAAAAACAATATGATCATCTTTTAAAGTGGCATGTTGGACCCATCCCCAAAGTTAAATATACCTAGACAGCTCTCAGTGAGGTGACTATAGGTGACCTTGAAAGGAAAGATGTTTATAGCAGCCCCATGAGCTGGAAAAGGTGAAAATGAATGCGATGTAATCATGTACTGCTGGCACGCACTTTGGATAGTACAAGGAGCTAATTGCATTTAAGTATTATCTTACTTAATATGATGACCCAATCATTTGGGAAGATAACCGAAGTCTCCCTTCTTGGAAGAGATACACTATTTTTAGCAAAAATTCATTAACGTTGCCCCACGTCCAAAGGATCTTTTTTGGATCAAGTCAAATTGTTTGGCTTTTTCCTGTAAATCTTCCTATCTGTGCTGCCAAATGCTTACAAGCGTATCAGTGCTTCGTGGGCTGAACTCTGAAATAACGGGCCCTGTTTTCGTTTTGCTCCTGGTAATCCTTGGTTTAGGGTAACTGATGGCACCACAGACTGTGGGTCTCACTCGGATTACATGAAGGAAACATTCATCCAGCTAGAATCTGGTGCCTGTCCAAGGAAACATGCCAGTCCCCAGTGCCACAAGGGGTGACGGAGAACACAAATGTCTTAAAGAACAAAAGAGCAACAGGAAGAAACTCGTCCTAAACCGTCAGGGTAAGAATATTCTTTGCTTTGCCCTTTTAAATCATGGACAGGTTGATACATAGATTAATGCTGCCCTACATACCTTTATGTGGGAGTTAAGCAGACTCTTAAAATGTAAAAGGAGAGCTGACAAAGGAATTAAGGTATTTTCTCCTACAGACATAGTTTTTATAGACTGTGTCAGTGGAATTAATAGCATATGATGTTCTTGGGTCATTTTTCAGTTCTGTGTTGATACAGGATGTTGGGGTTAATTGACCTCTTTCTGGAATTTGTGCTTTGATCACGGGCTTATAATTTATATTAATTCTTTTTTCAAAACTGGTATATTTAGCTAAAATATATTTATAATCTTGGAGTGCCTGGGTGGCTTAGTAGGTTAAGCGTCTGACTTCAGCTCAGGTCACGATCTCACAGTTCATGGGTTCGAGCACAGCTCAGAGCCTAGAGCCTGCCTCAGATTCTGTGTCTCCCTCTCTGTCTTCTCCTCCCTGTCTCGTTCTCTGTCTCTCAAAAATAAATAAACATTAAAATATTTTTTAATTTATAATCTCAATGTGCTATGTATATTACAACCAACAGAACAACAACAAAAAGACACTGCCCCTGCTTCCAGAGCGTACACGCTAAACAATGAAAGTGGAGAATTTGTCGTTATTTGTAAACCTATTTGTAAAGGCAGGCAGTGGAGACATGAATCTTTTAAACAATCAGAAACACCAACTTGATAAGTAGATTGTAGACCTTCAAAATCCATCTGTGTTTTAAAGCTTTACTGGAACTAAATCCCTTGTGTACAGCAGAAAACTGGAAGAGCAAAGGATGTGGCTCTACTAATAAAAAGTAGAACTCATTGTCTAAGGGAAAGTTTTCAGAATTTGCCAGATTTCCAATGTCTGAAGTTTGTCATGACCCAGGCAGAGTGAGCAAGGAGGCAAACATCTTCCTGCAGTTGGCAAGGAGGCTTGGAGCAAGACTGTCACATAAAATAGCCCGACGGGGGGTGTGGGGTGGGGGGCCACCTGGGTGGCTCCGTTGATTAAGCATCCGACTTCAGCTCAGGTCATGATCTCACGGTTGGCGAGTTCGAGCCCCACATCCAGCTCTGTGCTGGCAGCACGGAGCCTGCTTTAGATCCTCTGTCTCCCTCTCTCCCTGCCCCTCCTTTGCTCGCAGACTCTCCTCTCAAAAATAAGTAAGCATTAAAAAAAAAAAAAAAAAAAAAAAACAAAAGCCCAGGGGACTTCCTCCCGGCTTCTCTCCCTCTTGCAGATCAATCACCTTATTAGAATAGTAATAAGAATTTTATTTGACCCAAAGCTAAGGACAGAGGCACAACTTTGAAACTAGAAGGGCCCTGGGGCACCTGGGTGGCTCAGGTGGTTAAGCATCCAACTCAACTTCAGATCCGGTCATGATCCCATGGTTTCATGAGTTCAAACCCCACGTGGGGCTCTGTGCTGACAGCATGGAGCCTGCTTGGGATTCTCTGTCTCCCTCTCTCTGCCCCTTTCCCACTCACACTGTCGCTGTTTCTCTCCAAGTAAATAAATAAACTTTAAAATAAATAAATACAGTAAACTAGAAGGGCCTTACCCATCTCCCCAAGTAAACATCATCTAGTATGAAAGGTACAAGGCAATCAGCACAAAGGAGGACATGTACTCCCTGCCGGAGCCTGTGAATGAAAAATATGTTTTGGTGTGAGGTTGTCCCATTGTTTAGGGTTGGCAAAAATAGAGCACAGCATTTCAAATATTCCAAAAACAAGCAGAACTTGAGAAGCAGAATACGAGCAGCTAAGAATCCAAGATCAAAGCATCAGAAGTTCAAGGAGGATAATACAGCACGCATGGGGTCCGGGGTGTCTGCTGAAGTGAGCAGGATCTGAGTTCCGCGGAGGCCTTTCCCCACAGAAGCTCAAGAGGCAAAACTAGAAGTCAGGCTGACAAAGTACAAAAGCACAGAACAACCCCACAGGGGGTGTACAAGGTTCTAATTAAATGGCGCTTAGATGCAACAGGCAGGATGACAGGATGCCAACTTCGAGCCGTCTAGGGTTGAGACAATTGTGGGGAGCAGCATGGGCACCTCTCTCCGGAGTGGGCTCCGCGCCTGCTCTTCTCTCAGGGACGCGGGAACCCCTGCAGCTAAGGCGCGGCTGGGCGCTGAGAGCAGGTGCACACGTCCGTGCACGGGCACCGTGACTGGCCTCCATGATCCCTTTCAGGCCCCAGCTCTGTGTCCACCCCCGTTGCTTCAGCTCTCTGTTCTGTGATTCCGGCCCAGCCTGTGCACTCACTTAGGATACTTGCTATTTTAGAAATACAGTTGATCCGGGGGGCCTGGGTGGCGTAGTCGGTTAAGCGTCCGACTTTCGCTTAGGTCATGATCTCGCGGTTCGTGGGTTCGAGCCCCGCGTCGGGCTCTGTGCTGACTGCCAGCTCAGAGCCTGGAGCCTGTTTCAGAGTCTGTGACTCCCTCTCTCTCTGACCCTCCCCTGCTCATGCGCTCGCTCTCTCTCTCTCCTAGAAATAAATAAAAATTAAAAAAAAAAAACAGAAATACAGTTGACCCATAAGCAACACGGATCTAAACTGCACAGGTCAACTTACATGGGGATTTTTAAATCCAAGACAAAAATTCAAGACAGTACTATAAATATACTTTCTACTCATAATTAACTTACTGACATTTTCTCTTCTCTAACTTACTTTACTGTAAGAATACAGTATGTGTAATACATGTAACATACAACGGGGCACCCACGTGGCTTGGTCAGTTAAGCATCCGACTTTGGCTCAGGTCATGATCTTGTATTTTTTATAAGTTCGAGCCCTGCTTCGGGCTCTGTGCTGACAGCTCAGAGCCTGGAGGCTGCTTTGGATTCTGTGCGTGTCTCTCTCTCTGCCCCTCCCCCGCTCATGCTCTGTCTCTCTCCGTCTCTCAGTAATAAATAAATGTTTAAAAAAAGTTTTTTAAGACATATAACAAACAACCTATGTGTTCATCGACTGTTGATGCTATCAGTCAGGCTTCTGGTCAACAGTCAGGTATTAGTAGTTAAATTGGGGGGGGGGATACAAGGTTACATGCAGATTTTTTAACTATATGCGGGTGGGGTCGGCGGCGCTCCTAACCTTCACATTGTTCAAGGGTCAAATGTAGATAATACTTGCAGCCTTTCTCAGTGTTGTATCGTGATGTACTCCTAAGTGATGCTCTTCTGCAACGAGTCAGAAAGCAGAGAGCGATGGAGACAGGCAGAACTTGAACTCCTCAAATTACACCACAGAGTAGTGTCTGTTCCTTAACGCGGTTTCTGTAAGACAGGAAGTGTACAAACAAATGTAAGGCATTTGTATTTTGTTCATATTACTGTGCTTTTATCCCAGTGTGGCCGATGTCAGTGACTACAGTCACCGAGGCCGCTATTTAGACAAACAAAACGCCAACTGGGCAATGCTGGATGCGCCCGGACCCAAATTGATAAAATGTGCAAGTTAACCAAGTGTTTAGAGTTCCAAAGAGTTTGAGGAAGGAAGGAATGTATGAGCTATTTATTCATTTTTTTTAAAAGAGTTTTCTGCTTATCGAATAGATTCATTTCAAAATCTATGTGGAAAACTCCAAGATATAACAGAAATTTTTTAGTGGTCCCCTCCCCACCCTAAAATAAACAAAACGGAACAATACGTACATAGCTTTTTTGGGGAACATGTATATTACGGAAAGCAAGGCTCATCTCTTGCAAACAATATTTAATGTTAGAGCGAGTGAGGAGTTTTTTGGTGCCACGTTATCTGAATTACAGAAATTAGAAACGGTAAACAAATTCTTCACCTTCTCCGTGCATGACTCAGTAGCATTATGTCCACAATCATCTCTTTGCTTTGCTCCAGTACACTTTGATCGTCCTAGCCACAACATTTAGAGCCCACTTTGCGTTGAAAGTACAAAAAAAATGAGTGAAGCTTGTTTGTGAAAAATCTAGCTCTTTGACGTCGTCCCAACCATAGGCTAGTATGAGAGACTTTAAAAACTTGATATGAGCTCGAAGAGAAAGAGAGTCGTGTTACCACCAACAAGCAGACAAGGCAAATTCCCATGATGCCAGGCCACTGCCTGATGGGTGGAGAGGCGAGGGGGGGGCACGTCAGGGCATTCCTCCAAGGGATTGGTTTCCTCTGTGATGTCACTGGGGGTGAGGCCAGGTTGCTGCTCGCCCTCCACTTCCATGAAACCACAACTGCCCCCAGAGCATGTCACCAATGAGGAGCCTCTTCTGACCTTGAGCATGATAATGGGCCGTGTGGGCCATCCTTCCTAAAAGTCCAGAAGAGGGGCTAATGTGCAGAAGTATACTGGATGGAACAGATGAAATGATTTATTTAAAGATGTGGACTTTGCTTTAAAGTAATCTATGGGGAAGCGGGGGGTGTCTTGATCATTCCTATTCCAGGTGATGTGTACATGGGGTTCATTACACTATTCTGTTTACTTTTTGTGGATGGTTGAAACTCTTCATAGTACAATGTTTTCTTTTCTAAACCTCTAACATAGTTGGGGCAAGAAGCAAGCAGAGAGAGAGAGAAAATAAATAAAATGTCTATACTAATCTCTTTTCCCAGGATGAAAAAAGCAAATCAGTCCCTGTTATTGGGTGAAATATCTCAACCGGAAACACTGCCCTCTCTGATCAACATTGTGGCAAAGCCACGAAGCCCAGCACCAATTCAGATAAAACAGCTGCAAAAATAGAGGCTGCTCCAACCTTGAAACCTAAGGAAAATAATAATTTCAAATTTAAAAAAAAAAAATCCCTGAAAGGAATCCATTTCCCCTCCATTTGCAATAACAACTTTTCACTTGAATTATGCATCACCACGACTATTTGAATTACAAATGTATGAATTATTCATTACCTGCAATGTGACTGTTGTGGTCCCACTTGTTGAAAGCCAGTGCTAAGCTTGCCTGGGATCTGGCTGGCAAGGAGAGGGTGGCATCTGGGGACCCTGGGAGGCAGTTGCCCTTCAGAAGCCTCCTCGACTGGGGTAAAGAATGGAAGGCAACATTATACTGTACGGTGTTGTCCCCTCTGACCTCCTTGTATTGTAAAACGTCCCCATCGTCTCCTGGCTCCCCAGCCTGTAACAGCTGCTACCCACTGGCACCACCTACGTTTTAAACCAGCTGGAGACAAGAGTTCTACGTGATAAGCCTATTATATTTGCAGAGTAAGCAGGAACACCTAATGGCTTGGCCCCCTAACGATTCTGGGACTGGCCCCTGACAGGCTACAGCAGTGTGCACTGGCAAAGCAGAGGAAAAAAATAATTAAAAGAGCCTTTGTCAAAGCTCCCTCTAAATCAACCTTTTAAATGCGCTCGGTTTAAGAGTCCCAAAGTGCCAATTCAATCACACTGGCCTCTAAGAACCACAGAACCCCCCGGGATAGCCATGGCCAATTAGTCAAGCAAGAGGAGAGTGTACGTGTGCGTGCGTGGACGTGTGTGCGTATATGTTCAGAGAATCAACACAGATGCTGAAAAAGCCCCCCTGGAGAGAGGGCAGAGTGACCCCCAAACAGAGCTGAACTGTTCTTTTCTTGTTTGGGAGGCTGAAGCAGAGCAGAAGGAACAATTAGAAAGATGGTAGTAAAGACTGACACTGATGATAAAATAGAGGGCAAAGATCAGCACACAGAGGACCCTTCAAAGGGTGAAACTAAAACTAGTATTCTTAATGTACTGCACAAAGAAGGAGAGCGAGCCAGCCCAAGCGCATGCATTGAGGAGGACGGCGCAGGGGAACGGGGAGAGACAGATAAAAGAAGAAAACACGCGAGATGCCAAAACCAAGAGGGGAAAAAAAAGCGTAGTGTCAGAAACCAAGCACAAGAGCAAGGATGAAATTGTCAACAGCGCAAAGCAAAACCCTGAACTGGCAATGTGCTTTCGCTAACAAAGAAAACGTGTGCTTTCCGTAGACCGCCCGGCAAACCTGAAGACAGACTTGCATATACATTTTTTAAAGGGGAGGGTGGCGACAGGCAGGCAGTCACCACCCTGGGACACGGTCTTCCCTCCTGAGAACAGCGGCCCCACAGCGGGGAGGGAGGCCGTAGGTACACAGAGGTGCTCTTTGGTTGCTGGGGAATGCCAGAAGCGACCTCAGTGCTGCATGGGCTTCGTTCCATGAGGGAAACTGGAGCCTGTACAGAGTCAGCTGTGCGTGGAAAGGAGGCCTGGCGATGGGGGGGCCTGTCCAGAAAAGCAGGGATCTGGGGGCTTTCGGGCTCTGCGGACAATCGGACTCACCATCTCCTGCGAAGTTGGCTCAGCAAGACTGCGGTCTGGATCTCTGCGAATTCTTCTGATCTTCAGTTTCTTGTTTGCACCACGGGGGGCCTCGAATGTCTCACCCCACTCCAACAGTGTCCTTGCAGGCTACGTTTGCAAACCACTGAGCAGAGTTCAGTTGGGTGAGTTTATTTGTTCTTTTAGAGGGCATGTTAGCATTCGGACCCAAGTTTTAAATTTATCCCAATTCTCTTCGCAGTTGCTCAGGACGTTGGCTAGTTTCAAGTTCTGGAAATATGTTTGAACACCTCTCCCAAAAGTGAGTAAGAGGCTAGAATAACGGAAAGGCTTGGCTTCAAGTGCAGCAGAGTGTCACAAAGCCTATATTTGACTGAATGGATTTTGCATAATGAGATCTCAGCTTCCCTCCGTGCTCTTCCAGGCCAAATACACACCGGATGAAGCCAATGGAATTAAAGAAAGGAAGAGGCTTTGGAGCAGTTACTGTAATATTCTATTGATGAGGTGTACTTACTGCAATATGCTAGTGATGAGTATTTATTGCAATACGCTAGTGATAAGAAGTATTTATTGTAACATGCTGGTGATAAGCAACAAAGGCTATCTCTTTGGTTTCATCCTGCATGAAGGTGCACAATCATCAGGTGCACTGATTCATCAACTCATGAATTTGATACACTGAGCCCCTCCCACGTGCTAGTCAGGACGGAGAGAGTGAAGAAGCCCTTCATCAGTGATGACCTTCCCTCTGCCCTCGTCATTAGGAGCATCGTCCTATGGAAATCTCTAAAGTTCTGCAAGCCTAAGAAGTTGTTCTGTTCTGCCCAGAAAGCAAGGGCATGCTTCTCAGTTTCCTCCTCCCTCAAGTGTCAGGCGCTTGAGTTGTTCTACTAAAGGGACTAATAAGTTGGTCTCTGGTCCAACTTAGATCAGTAACAGATACTTCCTAGATCACGTGCCTGCGGCAAAGAACGGCATTTAAAAATACGTGTATCAAATTCTTTGGGCAGCAGAGCGAAACTCACTGACTGAGCATGTTGCCCACTTTCTTCTGTGAGGGATGGACGTCAGGTCCCTCTACCTTCAGGACGCTTCTATTCTAATCTTGGGCTGCCACACTAAACGTGGAGACTTCACAGTTCAGTTCTTGTACTTGGGAACTTTTGCATCGGTATTTGGGGAGCACCAGTAAGAAAAGATGGAAGTGTAGACAATGATTCCCTTTGATTGCGTATGTGAAAAGGGCAAGGGGGCCGATGATTAACTACCACATACTTTGCGAACTTGAACAGTCACCACTTTAATGCCAGACTTTATNGGGGGGTTGGGGGGGTGGGGGGAAGGCGTGCCTCTGTGGTAATACACTCACACAATTAGAGGCTTCACTGCCTTCTATAAATTGAATATATAGAGGTAGGTATAGTTGGTCAGTAAATTTTTGTGGTGTTTTCTTCTAATATTTTTACATATTAAGCTTGGTTTGAGGATTATATTCCAATAAGTTTTTAATATACTTTAAGTATCTTTTCTATATAGTATTTATAATCTGAAAAAAGCCCTTAAGACAATATGTATACAATCACTATAATATGTGTGTGGATATGTGCATATATATATAACATAAATGAGTTTAATTTCTCTTGAAAGAAAAAATTTAATTAAGCTATGTTAGAGAGCTCCTGTGTTAAAACAATTACAATTCATCAAAATGTCTTTTACATGAGTATAAAAGTCTCTTTTGGAAAGCTGACAATTGGCAAGAAATCTAGAATGCGTCTCGAGTCCCGGGCAGGGCGCGCAAACATCTGGGGGCATAGGAGGTGTTTACATCTCTTCTTCCAGCTGGAGTTTCACAACTTTGGAAAAGAAAAGAAGAAATGAGGAGTGAACAGCTGGTTCTAAATTGGTGTCAAAGAGCAGAGTTCAGTTTTCTGGACAGGGCTCGCCACCCAGAACGCCAGTTACTGGCAAGGGGACGGGGAGCTCATCCACAAGCTTTGTAAGAACATGTCTGGCAGGAAACTCACTGACCCAAACGGGAGGACCAGAAATAGAAATTCAAAGGGAAGGGAGAGAACGACCCAGGCACAACAGTGAACTTTATAGGACAGGGAACAAGAAGCAAGCTGGAGAAGGAAGAATGGTTCAGGAGGTGCCCGTTAGCTTTCAGCGACTAACAAGAGGGAAGGAGGAGGCTGACCTCGAAGGCCTGCTGGCCAGCGCACACCCAGATGTGAAGGCGGCATGCTAGTTTAACACACGGTCGAATCGTGGCTCACATCCGTCACGGAGGTAGGAAACGAGGTCCATGACAAGAATATGTTTGGGAGAGTGTTTGCCTTACTCAAACAATAGAAGTGGTGAAGGAATACCACTGTGCTGAATAAAAAAGAAATTAATTTAGCTCTCATTATATACCAAGCACTGTGCTTGTTACCTTCTATTAATTATTTCCTTTAATTCTGTGAAGTAGGGTTCCATTTTTCAGAGGAAACTGAAGCTCAGAGAAGTGGAGTCGCCCAGGGTCATTCCGTTGGTAAGCATTAGAACCAAAGCCCTTGTTTTCAGCCATACACAGGACTGCCTTCTGAGAAAGCATCCCAGAACAGAACAAGACCCCAAATGCCTGTCATACCCACAAGCCTTTGTGAGTTATGCTGCCATG
This sequence comes from Crocuta crocuta, assembly GCF_008692635.1. Classification (NCBI taxonomy): domain Eukaryota; kingdom Metazoa; phylum Chordata; class Mammalia; order Carnivora; family Hyaenidae; genus Crocuta; species Crocuta crocuta. Next base: position 3,611,305 of record NW_027532015.1, on the reverse strand, counting down.
CCTCTTCCATTGGGATCTGCTTGGAGCCAAAGTCTGACAGGAAGCCACAGCTGAGATCCCGGCAAGAGTGACCCCAATGCCAGTCCACAGTAAGTAGCTTTACAATGAACTTTGTAAACTGAGGTAAACTGATTAGTCTCCACTCCTCATACCAGGAGAGGGTCATCCTGTACGGAAACCTGCCAACCTAGAGGAGGAGGTGGTAAGAAGAGCTCCGTGGGTGAGGAGAAACAATGAGAAGAAATAATGTGCAATAATCGATCAATAATAATGAATAAAGTAACTAATGCTATGGTGACTACCTGGCCAGGGGAGAGCGACAGGGCTTTTCTGACCCAATTATAACTGGGACCACTTAGCACAGTGACAGAATCTCAACCATTCAGGTGTCCACAGTAAATCTCAGTCCTCGATGTTCCTTCTCTGCTTCTCGCCACGAGAGCCCTACGGACGGTCAAGGAAGCCTACGCTCGGAGTTCTGCCTCCAGGGAGAAGCAATGGAACACTCCTTCCTACCTTGGCCTCGAGCTGCCCAGTGCCCAGCAGCCTGCTCTTATCTCTGTGTTGGATTTGTCACACAGAAATGTCATGGTCAGATTTGTCATTTGTCTGTCTCCTCCATTATACTGTGAGCCTCTTAAAGGCCAGAAGTAGTGTTTTGTCCCTGACTTGCCAATACTGACAGGGGCCCAACACAAGGAAGTGCTGGGTAATTATGGATGTTAATTAGTCTTCAGATGTGAACCCCCTCAGGAAGGCTTTCCTCGATTGCTACCTTCTACTTTCCTTTGCAACAGAAATCACCTAGGGGGCACTTGTGGGGATGAGCACTGGGTGTTATATGGAAACCAACTTGACAATAAACTATTTGTAAAAAAAAAAAAAAAATCACTTGATTTGCATAAAGGAGTTCACCAGTTACTGAAAAGCCGAAGGCTAACATGGGGCCAATCAGACTAACAAGAAAGAGGTCATAATAAAAGATCCTGGGTTTGGGAATTTCTTTATCATCTTGTCTGGTACTACCCCTAGAAAAAAAGAATTCCGGGGTCCCATGCCTACCCTTTGACCATCCCAGGGAAGGGACAGGAAGAGTCTGGCAGAAGAGACTTTCAAAGATGTCTTTGACTTCCACATCAGGAAGACATCTCTATTAGTCTAATCCAGCCTGCTCCAAGTTATGTCCCAAAAAGAAATCATGGTACTTTTAGGAAGGAGAAATGGATTTAAGGCATCCAAAAAGTGGAAAAATGACCACTACACAGGGCTCAAGATGAAGAAATAAGTTCTAAATATTAAAACGGTCTAGGAACATAATGTCCATAAGATATCCAAGCATAGATCACAGGATCAAACAGGGGAGGTTCCAACCTGAGGTAGAAGGGATTATGGCTGAACTCAAAGATCCCTTAACTTCCAAGAATCAACAAGTCTAAGTGATTTTCAACCTGAGGGCATGTCGGCATCACGTGAGGTTCATTTTCAAATTATTTCTGCCTAGCTCTCCTCTCCTCCTCTGTCCCCAAAAATTTTACCCTCCCTCCCATTCTGTATCCCCCATCTCTAGTTGAGAACCAAAAAACACACATCTGAGGTTTCTACTATTGTGTCACTACCTGGCATTGGTGAAATAGCCCAGGAAGGGAGACAGGAAGCTAACCAAATGGGAAAATTCTCTTTTTTATTATTATTATTTAGACTTTTTTACACACTAGGAATGTCTAACTTGTAGATTTAGGCAGTGTAAGAAAGATATGTGAAAAATGAAAAGCGACTTGGTTGAAGAAAATTAATAGTTAGAGTTATCTAACAATGCTGCAAATGTTGGCTTCCTCCTGCTACTGCTATTTTGTTTGGAATGGGTCCAATTTTCCCCTTGCATAAAAGGAGACAAGATCTGTTTGAAGCCATTAACAGCACCAATAGGAGGGACATTTGAATTAATAACCAGAAGGCCAGTCAGCCAGGAGCAATTTCGAGCATAATCTTTTCCTTTGACTTTTTTCTTTGTAAGACCGATATTTTGCTATATTATACTTGGTCCGACATGCCACTGCAGAGCCAAATAATTTATCTTCCCAACTCTTTTTTTTACTTTTTAAATTGACCTGAGTAAAATACTTTAATTTATTTGCATGGAGGTGCCTTCTGTGGATTGTGTTAGGAGCTATTAAGCATTATTCCTGAGCATAAAGAATTCCTTGGAATTCAGCAAGAAATAACAATACATTTAAGGGAATAAGCAGATGCTCTTCAAATAATGCTCAGGGAACAGAGTTAAGATACAAAACCAAATATAATGTGTGATCTTCAGTTTGTTTCTTTGAAAGTAAAGCTACACAAAAATTAAATTTTTTCTCACTCTCTTTTACTCAACTCCACTTGCTACTATACAACCATACTTTTCGCAAATACTAATGGTTTTCTGGAGCCCTCAGAGCACTGTTCCATGGGCTCAGGAGCTAGTCCCCAAAGATGCCACGTGGCCTTCTTTGCATTTTCCTTCTTCTCCAGTCCCAGCCTCCTTCCACCAAGAGGCACCACCTCTACCCAGCGCCCCTGCTGCTTCTCCAGGAACAGAGAGGCCCCAGAAAGCAGCCTCCCAGGACCACCACACATACCCTGGATACAATGGAGCTACGGAGGAGCCAAATTGCCCATATCCAGGCCAAATCCACTGCTAACGTGGGAAAGCAGTCAGTCCTGCCCTTCCTCGGACTGTTCACTGTAGCCTCTTCCCACCCACTCTACACGAGGCCTTAGGCAGATCTTTCTAAAATGCGCACTGGAGGGGGCCCTGGGTGGTTCACTCGGTTCAGCATCCAACTTTGGCTCGAGTCATGATCTTGCGGTTCATGAGTTCAAGCCCTGCTTTGGGATCTCTCTCTGCTGTGAGCATGGAGCCCGTCTGGGATTCTAAATAAACAAACAGACAAACAAACTTTTAAAATAAAATGAAATGCAGAGCCTTCAATCGCTCCCTAAGACCAACACTATAAAACAACAACTCCTGAGCTATAACTATGCGGCCCGGCTCCAGCTTCCAGCAGGGACTCTTTCCTGGACCTCACCCTCTCTTCTTGGGGAAACCAAAGGGTCTCCCATGTGATGGCCAATCCCCGGGGCACTGTAGGCACCCTCCTGTGTGCCGGGCCCTGGGGGGCTCAGGGATGAGCCATGACCCCCACTGCCACAGGCTCACGCTGTGTTTCTACTTCGAACACTTCCCCCACCAAACCCATCAGCCTGCCAAGCGTCCACTTCTTCAAAGCCCAGCTCAAATGTTTCTTCCTGTCACATTTTCTTGAACACTCCCTACCCCCGCAGTATGTCTGCCCACTCCGTTCCCCTTTCTCTCTCCTTGTTTATGTGGTATTCACCTCAGGCTTCTACCAGCATTGACTTGTGTTTGCTTATCCACATCCTTCACGAAGTGGCGAGCTCCTGCCGTCAGGGAACCTGTCCTCATCACTTCGGTGGCCTCAGCACCCAGGGACGGTGGCCAGCACGGACCAAGCATCCGCTGACCTGACAAAAACCAACAGTGCAACGTGAAGCTCTACACTAGAACTTTGGAAGTTCCAAAAGTTCCTAAAAGTCCATGTTTCTTTTCTCTTATGCTAGAGGGCACCTAGTCTCTCCGTACCCCTCTTGTCCACCGGTGAGGAAGTCACAGGATGTGTTTGGTGTCTGGGCTGGGCTCCTCCAAGATCCTAATCCCAGTGCATGTGTGCAAGACACAGCTAACTGCCTCCGTCCGAATGACTGAGATTAAGACTGACCCCGCATGGCTTGGCCCAGTGACCCAGTGCCAAGTGAGGGCACTGGCCGGACAAACACGCATCCCTCTGGGCCCCGGCCTCACAGAGGGGCACAGAGTACCCACAGTGCTACCCAGAAGCTCCCCCTAACCCTGGGGATCAGGCTCATTCTGCCTGTGAGAAGAGGCGCTACAAGACACAAACCTGTACAGTCCGGAAGCTGTCAGAGACTTCAAGGGCACGTTCTCATGCTCTCTGAAAGCACAGGTTTGCCCTCACCATCTAAGGTAGGCTTTGTAAACACAGCCAGGTTCGCTGTTCAAAGGGAGCTTCTGTGTCCTCCCCACCCCCCCAAGATCGTCACATCTCAGGTGGCACAGCCGCGCCTTGCCTTGTTTGATGTCTTAGTTCAAAACCACCCAGCCTCACAAAGCTAGGGCTCAGGGCGTAGCTAATGTTAGCAGTAAAACTCACATTTATCATATTCAGACGACCAGTTTGGAAAAGAAGACAACAGCAGTGGAAATATCTCTGGGACCTCCGCAAGGGATTAACTCAACTGACTGTGGAATGTCGGTGCCTCCCCAACTGATAACCGGCCACGAATGCATTTCTCCGTCTAAACCTCAAGTGACTCTTAGAAAGGGATCAGTGCAGATATCATAACACACACGGGGCATCTGGGTCTCCAGAGAGCCTGGCATGTCTGACCATTAGGAACACAGATGTCATATGATCGCCTGACGGGCAAGCCCAAACCAGTGCCAGGCCTATCCTCTCGGTCACCAGTGCTTTAAATCTTGCCCAGAGTTGCCCTGGCCAGAGCTTACTGGGATTATGTGGTGAGGTCACCTGAGCCAGAAACCTAGCCAGGAAGCAGAGGCTAAGCCGTTTGATGGGCAGACCACGGCTCCGGCCACAACATCTCCGTCAAAACAATGTCACGGACAAGCCTAGAATTTGTGGCGATCAAAAGGTGCTCAAAGCATGCTAAGGCCTTGCCACAACCCTAGGCTTTCAATTAGAAAGGCGTATGTAAATGTTTTGACATGGAGTTTGGACCTTTCACTTAAACACAGTGAGCCTAGACACGGGCAAGGAGAATCAGACAGCATTTTACCCAAGCTGCTTTCTTTCCATGGACTTCTTTATTGTGTCCTCTTTTTCGCTTGTTTTGAATAATGTTGACAAGGGGTGGATTTTCTCTTGAACTTGACGCTGGTTACCCACTGCAGGCTCAGAACTGTGAAGTGGGAATCCTTGTTGAACACATACTCGTTGAGCACGTATTATGTGCCAGGCACTGAGCTAGTCACTAGGGCTACTACACAGCACAAGTATCTCCCGTCCTCACAGCGGGGGGACAGTCTAGCGAGCATGAGTTCCAGAGGTAAGCTTGGCCTTTTGTCAGGCCTTTCTGCACCAGAGCAAGGCCAGTCTATTCAAATCCTAAACCACAGGGCTAGCTAGCAAGAGCCCCCAAATGAAAATTGGCGACCACAGGTGACAACCCAGCCGTCCACATCCTTTCACTGACAGGAGTTGCAGGCCTGGGATGGCCCAGCTGATCTGCTCAAGGCTGTGCCAAGGCCCCCTGCGGTGCTAGTTGTATTGTTATGAAGTCTGGTAACTGCATTTTATTGATGGTTATAAAATTTTTTTAATTTATTTATTTCTGAGAGAAAGAGAGAGCATGAGCAGGGGAGGAGCAGAGAGAGGGAGACACAGAAATGGAACCAGGCTCCAGGCTCTGAGCTGTCAGCACAGAGCCCGACAGGGGGCTCAAACCCACAAACCATGAGATCAAGGCCTGAGCCGAAGTCGGACGCTTAACCAACTGAGCCACACAGGCGCCCTTATTGATGGTTCTAGAACCTGGATGGGGCAAGTGCTCTTCCTCGTCTCCTTATCTCTGGAGGAGGAGAAGAATCCAGAGTTCAGTCTTTCTTTCCCTTCTGCCAGGAGGCTCCTCTGGCTTGCTACGTCCTGGGTGGTGGCAGGGTTTCTCCAGCAGGGACACTCCCTGCATCCCCAGGGATACTGCCCCACCGAGCCAGAGTCATTCAGCTGTTGAAGAGACACGGCCATTCAGGAAGAGTCTCTGGAATTCCCGCATAAATGAGATCAGGTAGGTCAAAATGTGTTGCAAACCAGTGCTAAGATCATCATGATTATTATTGTAAACTACGGTGGTAACATCGCTGTTGGGCTTCAACTAGACAGATTCCAGTCAAGAGCCATTACTTGTATTTTCTACTCTTTCCATTATATTTTTATTCTTCCCTGATTGTGGCATATTCTATACACAATATAATGAACAAAATTTAAGCATGACATCCATTCATTCTGTTCATTACTTATTGACCAATGTCAAGTCTGATAGCTGTATTGAAACACATAGTGCAAAGGCAATAATTATATTTTAGCTCACATAAACACGTAGAACGAACGGCACATTTAATCAGGATGCCTGTTATGGACTGAATGTGGGTGTCCTCACCAAAATGCACATGTTGAAGGCCTAACTGCCACTGTGACTGTCTCTGAAGATAAGGCTTATGAGCTGACAAAGGTTAAATGAGGTCGGAAGGGTGGGGCCCAGGCGGCAGGTGGAAAGAGAGGAAGAACATAAGGGCTCCCCCTTGCCTGCACAAAGAGTGGGTCATGTGAGTACATGGCTGAAAGGCAGCCACCTACAAGCCAAGAATACAGGGCTCAAAGTAAACCAGCAGCTTAATACAGGGCTCCTAGTTTCCAGCACTGTGAGAGTTAAGTGTTGGGTAAGCCGCTCCGTCTATGGTATTTTGTTATGGCCAAGCAAGCAGATTAAGACAATACATTTTGAGCCAAGTTTAATACTTACAGTTGATAATAGGTAGACAAACCACTTTTCCTTTTTTTTTTCTTTGTTTTCAAAGGTGGCTTTTTGTTTTCAAAGGGAAGAGAGTTTTGCCTAAACTCTTTTAATTCACAGGGTGTTGGTTCTGTATACTGTAAATGACATTCATTGTTTTTGTTTTGTTTAGTGTTTATTTATGTTTGAGAGAGAGCACAAGCAGGGGAGGGACAGAGAGTGGGCTCTGAGCTGACAGCAGCAAGCCCAATGTGGGGCTTGAGCTCACGAATCAAGAGATCATGACCTGAGCTGAAGTCTGAGGCTCATTTGACTGAGCCACCCAGGCGCCGCAGTTTTCATGTTTCGAAATTGCCATTACAGAGGTGCCTGGGTGGCCCAGTCGGCTGAGTGACTGACTTTTGATTTCAGCTCAGGTCATGATCTCAGGGTCGGGGGATGGAGCCCCATGTTAGACTCCATGCTGAGTGTGGAGCCTGCTTGGGATGCGTGCTCTCTCTCTCTGCCTCTTCCCGGCTCTCACTTATTCTCTTTCCCTCTCTCTAAAAGAAAAAAAATGCCATTACAAGCAATGATGACACATTTGCTGTACTTATTCTGTTAGACGCCAATCCAATAGATGTTTGAGAAGGCTGCATATCTGCAAACAACTTAGTTTGAACACATCCTTCTTTAAAATATGCTTTGCAAAGTAATTCTGTTCACAAGCAACTGTGCATTATGAAATACAATGCAAATGAGGTAAGTCAAAAAGGAAGGTCAGACTGACTGCAGTCTTTAAGAGAGCATATGAGACTCCCGGGCAAATTATTACCAGACATTAATCCCACACTATGCTATCCAGAGTGATTTACAAACCAAATTATGATTTTTATTATAGCTCAAGCCAAGGGATTAGACTCTGACTGCATCTCTACATAGACGTCGAATCAGACTACGGGATGGCTTTCCTGAACTCATATGCCCAGATGAGAAGCAGGAAGAACTGGGGAGGAGGCAAACTTGACCCAAAGCTGACCCTCTGCCTTCTCACCGGTGCCTCCTGTCTCCTCTGCCTAGCAAGGGGAGGGCCCGGAGGCCCTGCTCTCTCCCTCAGGTACCATGTCCTCTGCTGCCTTCCCCAGGCTTCTGACCTTTCCTCAAACACCCTTGCCCTCAAACCTTATCTGCCATGTGCCATTGGGCTCCACTTTCTGGTAGGAAACTGATAAACTAATCTCTACATAACGGGGGAGTCGCTGCCCAATATGTCGCTCCTTCCTGCCAATTAAACATAGTTGTATTTAAGTTCCTCCTAATCCTCCTGTACGTGCAAACATATGGTATCTGTCCTTCTCCGCCTGACTTACTGTATTTAAACAATGCTCTCGGAGAGATCATGCTTAAACGACACAGTCGTTTTTTAAACTACGCAGTCATTTTGGTGATGTCAGTTCTAGTCTTTAGTCTCTAACTGTACTGGTTTTATGGACCCAGTACTCATGTTTATCAAATTTGATTAATTGAGGTTTTTTTCCACAGGAGTAGAGTATCGCAAGAGTCACTGAAGGTTTGAGATAACTCAGCTAACACCCTTGGTCCCATTAATACTAATGTCAATAAAAAGTAATTTTTTAATATATATCAAAACCTGTTAGCGCTGCAAAATGTAAATGAAATCGTTCTCTATTTATTGTTAGTGTCTTGTTGCCAGTCCAGGCTGCTGTAACAAAATACCATAGACTGGAAGGTGTTACGAAAGACATTTATCTGCCCAAATTCTGGAGATGGAGAAGAAGTCCAAGATTAAGGTGCCAGCAGATTCAGTGTCTAACGAGAGCCACTTCCTGGCTTGCAGACAGAGCCGCCCAGGTGTGTCCTTACTGGGTGCCGGGGGCAAGTGGAGGTGGGGGGAGGGCAGAAAGGGGATGGCGGGAGCAGGTGATTCTAGTCTGTTCCTCTCCTTATAACTCCATATAAGGGCACTAGTCCCATCATAGGGGCTTCATCTTCATGATCTCATCCGAACCTAACTACTTTCCAAAGACCCCGCCTCCAAATACCATCACCTTGGGGGTTAGGGCTTCAACATATGAAGGGGGGGAGGGGTATACATAAACATTCAGTCCATAGCAGTCAGTGTGTATAATTACAAGACACATGAAGTTGTCCTTGAGGAAAATAAAATAAATTTCTCCCAATGAAAATAAGTTGACGATTTAATAACTGACTCCCAATGCCCAAAAGGAGACATTTCCTCTGGGATTGAGCTGACAACAAAACTGGAGTGTCCCAGAATGCATGGTCTAAGAGAATTCCCAGTGTGAAACAAACAACACTTTTCTTGAGGGGCGTGTAAGTCTTCTGTCTTGGTTATCCTCCGGTGAACCTCAAGGCAGCTTCTGGTTCTGGGCTGTTTTGCCATGGAGAAAAGGATGTGCCATAAGGATAGCCCATCTCCTGTCCATGGGACTATTAGACTCACCCACAAAGGTGGCCATCAAGTTCCCTCCACAACCCCCACCCCCGCTCTGGCTCCCAGCCCATGGACCAACCATCCAAGAAGGGCAGGCTGTGCAAGTCTCTCCCTCACCGGGGAATTACCAACTGCATCGTGTAGGAATGTACTTCACAAATGGCGACCCCGAGAACCCAGCGCTTTCATCACTTCATTAGAAACTGGAATTCCCAGAAATTAGAATCTGAATCTGGAATTCCAGTAGGATCTCCACATGGGCTCAAAATCTAAAAAGAGAGAAAAAAAATTGGCTATGCGTGCCGTTGGTCTCAACATCTGAGATAGTTCCCCGCTGACTCATAATGTAAACATAGGGGTTAATTTCCTCCTTTGAGAAATCTGCCCGTGTGCACCCCAAATTATTATTATCTGTGTTCAGCCATGAGAGCATGACGAGCCAAATGGCTGCCAGCATGGCCTTTTGCCTTCCCTGATTTAAATAAATAGATCTGGCTTTGGGCAGGCTTTCCAGACTGACGTGCGCTCCAGACATGAATGTTATTTTATTAAGATATATACTGACATGAAAATATTTGTATAATCAATATATCTTGTTCAGCTTTATAACGTAGGACAGGTTTTCAAGTAATCTCATTTTCACAGATCAAGTAGACTAGTCAGAAGCAATGACGAATGTTGGAGGAGACATCATGCTTATTTCTAAAAGACTGATATTACATCTAGTTTCTGTGCACTAGGAAACGGAAATAGATTTGTCCAAACCTTTCTCCACCCCAAATCTAAAGAACAGGAGACGCTTCATCTGAGCTCTCTTAATATATAATAGAAGATTTTGTCTTTAAACGGGAGGAGGATGGTGTGTATTTTCACCTTATTGGCTTACCCCAAGCTTCTTGTTTCACCAAAAGAATTCCCTGTAAGAGTAAAGGGCCATTCTTTGAAACGGAATTCTGCCTACCACAGTCCCTTGAATGCGTCCCTTTTACGTCCTACCTTTCTGGATGGTTTTCACTTCAGTGCACCATTAAAGGGGAGGAGTTAATGAAATGAAATGAAATGAAATTGAAATGTGGACTTGGGTAGAGGTCACTGAAGGTTCTTTATTTCAGGGATTGGTTCCTTTTCTCATATTATATTGTGGAATCTGAAAATACCCCTTGGAATTCTGGTCACCATCTTTAGGATACCCCAAGAGAAAGCCCCTTCATACTTCTTCCCTCCAAGATTCTCTCATCTCATTTGGCAAAGTATAGTCAGGCCAGGACATTTCTATTGGGGAACTCAAAGAGGTACCAAAGAAGGTAAATACACACCATGAACCAAGAAGTACATAATTTAAGTTGGAACATAACTGATATAAAGAGAGATCAATTAGAGGACACACACCAATAAGATGTAAGCACTAACAGGTCACCAAAATGCAAACACAAACACTGAGGCTTGCCGGGGTGTTTGGAAACAGCCTAAAGCAGGAAGTATCTAAAGAATGGCTTTATCCACCCATCGTCCCTTCCATTCCTCCAACATCAATTTAGCCTCCATTTCGTGCTAGGTGCCGTGCCAAATCCTGGCCACTCAAAGATGAAGGAGCTTTATTCCTCCCCTCAAGTTGCTCAAAGCCCAAGAGTGATGGGTAGGAGACAATTAAATAAATAAGTGAGGGGTATGGTCTAATAGCTGTGTCCTAGAGGAATCTGGAGAGATGAGTGATAATAATTGCAAGCAATATAACACCATGTGGCAGACACAGCAAGCTTTTTTATTATGTATGTTTTAACTGGCTCCATGACCCTGTGTGTAGATACTAGTATTATCCTTATTTCACGAGGCACAAAGAGATTAAGCAATTTGCCAAATTAAGCAGCAGACACGTGACAGAGCCGGGGTTTGAACTCAGGCATCCAACTGCAGGGTCCACATTCTTATCCAAGATGCTAAGAATTTGCCAGACAGGCATGAAGTGACTTTCTTTTTGAAGAGGATCAGGGTCATAGATTTTGTGAAGAAACAGAGGTGGAACATGACATTAGGTGCCAGTGAAGCTTGAAGTTCAGCTTTTGGAAAGTGGAGGGTGATCTGGATTGAGCTGGCCCTTGACTTCCCAAAGTGGGCTGAGTGCCCTGGGAGCATGCGCCCTCGGGAGAGGACTCATGGCCATTGGATCAACATGGCATGTTATTTAATTCTCCCAAGATTCACGAGAGGAGGCTTCTATCTGACAGCACATCACTTTACAATGTAGTTTTCTATTATTGAATAGAATGTGAAATCACCATGATAGTTTTCCTTGTTTCTTCTTACTCTTGACATCCGATTCAAAGTATTTCTTTAATGTATTTACAAATCGAATTTCAAATTACAGAAGTAATTTGTTACTTACTTAAATAAAGTAGCCCATGGCTGTCTAAATTAAAAGTTATTCTCCTCCTAACATTCTTCCATTCTTACTTTCCTGAGGTATTATTATCATTATCTGACTTCAGCTCAGGTCATGACCTGACAGTTCATGAGTTTGAACCCCACATTGGCTCTTTGATGTCAGCTTTGGCCCCTCTTTCTCCCTTTCTCTCTGCCCCTCCTATGCTCTCTCGCGCGCTCTCTCTATCTCTCTCTCTCACTCCAAAATAAATAAGCATTTAAAACAATGACCTGTTAGGCCTAAAAACTCAATTGTGTACAATAGCACACTTCTTACAGGACACTGTTTCTCGAGCAGGCTGCATGAACCAATTTTCAGCAATCTAAATTCAAGTCTCCCTGAGATGATTTCCTGAGATGATTTCCTCAATCTCCTTAATTTGCATCATTGAATAAAAAGCTTTTTATAAAATCATTAATTGCAAGTTCTTACATTTTTTTTTCTATATTTTTATTTATTTCTAAGAGAGAGAGAGAGAGAGACAGCGTGAGCAGGGGAGGGTCAGAGAGAGAGGGAGTCACAGACTCCGAAACAGGCTCCAGGCTCTGAGCTGGCAGTCAGCACAGAGCCCGACGCAGGGCTCGAACCCACGAACCGCGAGATCATGACCTAAGCGAAAGTCGGACGCTTAACCGACTAAGCCACCCAGGCGCCCCACAAGTTCTTACATTTTTTAACAACAGCTTTTTAAAATAAAAATTGAAACATCAAAGAAATCCTGAGTTCACCTGCTACACTGACCTGGCCAGGTCCTCAAGCATGGATGATTTGGAATGGGAGCATCCAAGGTAAGGAAGCCCAGAGCCAACAGCTCAGGTGAAGGGTCTTGCTCTTGTTTTGAAAAGCTAGATGCTCTTTGGATCTCCTCCCCTCTAATATTTAGGCCTTTTCAATCTCAAAGTTATTCTCTCTTTTTTTTTTTTTTTTTAATTTAGATCCAAGTTAGTTACCATATTGTGTAATAATGGTTTCAGGAGTAGAATTTAAGGATTCATCACTTATATATAACACCCAGAGCTTATCCTAACAAGTGCCCTCCTTAATACCCATCACCCACTCAGCCCATCCCCCCGCCCACCTCCCCTCCAGCAACCTTCAGTTTGTTCTCTGTATTTAAGAGTCTCTTATGGTTTGCCTCCCTCTCTGTTTTTATCTTATTTTTCCTTCCCTTCCCATATGTTCTTCTATTTTCTTTCTTAAATTCCACACATGAGTGAAATCATATGGTATTTGTCTTTCTCTGACTGACTCATTTCCCTTAGCATAATACATTCTAGTCCTATCCGCATTGTTGTAAATGGCAAGATTTCATTCTTTTTGGTCGCCAAGTAATATTCTATGGTGTGTGTGTGTGTGTGTGTGTGTGTGTGTGTGTGTACCACATCTTCTTTATTTATCCATTCATCAGTCAATGGACATTTGGGATCTTTCCATAATTTGGCTACTGTTGCTAGTGCTGCCATAAACATTGGGGGACATGTGCCCCTTCGAATAAACATTTTTTATCCTTTGGCTAAATACCTAGTAGTGCAATTGCTGGGTCATAGGGTAGTTCTATGTTTAATTTTTTGAGGAACCTCCACACTGTTTTCCAGAGTGGCTGCACCAGTGTGCATTCCCACCAACAGTGCAAGAGGGTTCCCCTTTCTCTGCATCCTCACCTACATCTAGTTACATGTAGTTTCTTAAGTTAATTTTAGCCCTTTTCTGACAGGTGTGAGGTGGTATCTCACTGTGGTTTTGATTTATAGTTCCCTAATGGTGAGTGTCGTTGAGCATCTTTTCATGTGTCTGTTGGCCATTCGGATGTCTTCTTTGGAAACATCTCCATTCATGTCTCCTGTCCATTTCCTCACTGGATTATTTGTTTTCTGGGTGTTGAGTTTGACAAGTTCTTTATAGATTTTGGATACTAACCTTTTCTCTGATAGGTCATTTGCAAATATCTTCTCCCATTCTGTCGGTTGCCTTTTCGTTTTGCTGATTGTTTCCTTCACTGTGCAGAAGCTGTTTATTTTGATGAGGTCCCAATAGTTCATTTTTGCTTCTGTTTCCCTTGCTTTCAGCAACGGTGTCTGGTAAGAAGTTACCATGGCCAAGGTTAAAGAGATCACTGCCTGTTTTCTCCTCTAGGCTTTTGATGGTTTTCCTGTCTTACATTTAGGTCTTTCAACCATTTTGAATTAATTCTTGTGTCAAAGTTATTCTGATTGACCAAAAAGACGAAAACAAAACAGAAAGTGCATGAGTTCTGCTTTCTCTGAGCCACTTGCTCAGCTCTCCATGCCTCACAGTCATGGCCAACTTTTCGGTTCCTTAACTTGGCGGCTTCCCCCCACTGCTGCTGGGCTGCTCTCTCCACTCCACCTCTTCTAGTCTCAGCTTAAGCAGCTCTTCCTCAGATAAGCACTCCCTTCTCCCTAGACCCTTCCCCACACGGTTATTTTTTACTTCTCCCTCATGAATGTAAGCTCCCTGAAGGTGGGGACTTCACCGTCCCATTCACTACCACATCTCTTAGGTTGCAACAGACCTTCCTGAATATATCTGTGAGGATACAGGCGGCATCAGGCATGTCATACACCGTGGGCCAGCCACTGTTCCAAGAGTTTCACACATGCTATTTTATTCAATTCTCAAAACAGCCCTTAGTGAGCACTCTTAGTGTCGCTTTATAGAGGTGGAAGCTGAGAGGTGGGAGCCCATGCTCTTACCCACTGGGCTTTCTTGTCATCCATACTGCACCCTTGATCTTCTGACCTAGTATGACTATAAAGTCTTCCTCCCCTTTTACAACCCTCAGTTCCTTTGGGGTTTTAACATTCCTGACACAATTCTTACTTATGTTTACCATGTTCCTTGCTTGTTTTTAACTTGATTATATGCTTCTCTGACCAGCTCTTTTCCTGCTCCTTTAGATTTTAGAGCTCAAAAACTCTGTTTGGGGTCTGGGGCAAAGGGACACCCTTTTGTTTTCAGTAAAATCAGTTGTAATTACACTGAGTCCCAGTTGTGACTTCATCAGGACGGCCTGAGCCTCCCTCTCTTCCAAAATCCTGGGCCATGGAGTCATATCCATCTTTCCTTTGAATTTTAGGTAATCAACATTCCACAAATTTCGAGTTCATAAAACTTGTACATGTCTGAGTTTCTCTCGCCAGCTATTACAAACCTTCTCCCAAGGTGCCCATAAGTAGCACAGTGTGAACCCAAATTCTGCCTTGTTCATTAAAATTTATCGAAGGAAGCGGTTTGCCTAGTTCCTTCTGTACCCTCTGGGAAATGAAATTGTCAACAAGCGAAGTCAGGGATTTCTCTGGAGGGCTGCTCTAAAAGGAGCGAGTGTCCAGGGGAGCGTCCAGGCAGAATGTCCCATCTCTGGTCCTCCTCGGCCTGTTTCCTGACCTCTGCCCAGGAATGTCTGTCATTTTTTCTATCTTGTCCCAGGAACCGTAATGTCCCCACCCCTCACTACCATCATTTCTGCTCATTTTCTGCCATAGCTCTACCCCTTTAAGGACACGTGGCAACCCTCTGCTGGCTCCTCACCTGATCCTCCCAACCACACACGCACACAGAGGCTGATAATTACACAGAAGAGGAATGCCAGGTGGATGTGGCCATATTTGTGAGATTCCTTCCTACATTTTCTTTAATTTTATTTTTACTCATCTAATTTTAAACTTTGCTATGTCACAGTCTCTTCTTCCTGCCCCCTGTTCCCCTATACACGTGCACACATGTGCACATATGCACACGTACATATAGGAACTTACTCTACCAGATGCAGTTATTCTGGGTCATGTCTCCCCAGAGCGTGGCACTGTACCCAGAGCAGTCTTGTCGTACCAAGCAGACAGAACTCTGCTCCTGACAATTCGATGTCGCCTCCTCACTTATTTCCTGCATTTCTTCTTCAGCATTGGGCTCTCCAAAACATCCCGCCAGGACCTACAAATCTGAGACCTGCCCTTAGGGATGGATGACTCCAGGTTGAAGGCTCTCTTTCTGTTGCTCCTCACAAAGGAATAATCAAAGAAGTGGCATATTTACATCTGGGGTTTTTTTTTAATGCCTATTCATTTTTGAGAGAGAGAGAGCATGAGCGACCGAGGGGCAGAGAGAGAGGGAGACCCAAAATCTGAAGCAGGATCCAGGCTCTGAGCTGTCAACACAGAGCCTGATGCAGGCTCGAACCTATGAACTGGGAGATCATGACCTAAGCCAAAGTCAGAGCTTTACTGACTCAGCCACCCAGGTGTCCCTGGATTTTTTTTTTTAAGGGGATAACACTTAAGACTGTGTATAAAACAGATTTCAAAGGGAAATTTGGGAGGGAAATAAAGCATGACATTAGCTAACTATTTTTTAGAGGGTATATTGTTTTTTAATTAAGTTTATCCCTTCCTTTGCCATATTTGCCCCAAATCTTGGTTTTACTTGCAAAATCATATTTACCACCCTATGTTGAAAATTCACCTCATGCTGATGCTGAACATGTCACCACAGAGGCCCCTGAAGCCACCAACTTCATTTCTGTGTCTTCTGATCATTTTCTCCAAGGATTCCACTCGTTTCCAAATGACACTGGCTCTTTTCCATACTATCCTGCTTTCACTAGCACTTCAAGGACTTTTCTTCCCTCTTTCTGTCTCCATTTTAAAACTCACTGATTGCACAGTTGTCAGCCACTATCTGAGTTAACTTTTTCAGTTAACAAGTTAGCCTTCTGACATGCCTCCGGGAGATGCAGCGCCTTAACCACTTCCATAAATGGCTATAAAGGTGAGTGTTCCAGGCTTCACGTTGGGCCATCACAGGACATATTTTGACCATAACAGTACTCTTAGCATCGGTCAGTTCCCACCACACAAGAGTCCTAGTTCTCCTTGGTTTGAAGCCAGCCCCCACCCCTTCTCTCTTTTCCTCTCTTTTCCTAAGTCTTTGGGTCACCTGGATGGGGGGAGGGGTGTCAGATGGTGGAAAGGTGATTCTCACCCCATATGAGCCAGAATGTGATTCCCACTGGGACAAATTTGTAGCTGTGGCATTTCAAGTTAGAGAGGAGATTTGGTTTTTAAATGAAACAATGATACTTTTTTTTTTTTGGTCTTCTGTTTCTTTGAAAAAATTATTTCCCACGTAATTCTGTGGCAGTTCATGGGACCATGGTAGTCCCCCACACAGTGAGTTAGTCCTGTGAACTTGGATTGTCTTTCCTTCCTGCCAACATCCTCGGTGCTGGGATCAGCACATCATTCACCACCCGAGACAAGAGAAAGGTCTCCCCACACTAACACATGCTCTTGAATCCCTCAGCCAACCTCACTTATAAAAAGTTAAGTAGCCATGGCATAACTTGCAGTCAATCCAAAAAGACATTCACTGTACTTTGTTAGGACATGTACTGTATTTAAAACCTAAAAATATTATGAAACTCAGTCCCTAGAGAATCACTGTGCTACCTGGTAATTTTAATTTTTATAGTTACACCAATTCTTAAACTAAAAAACAAGAAATGGATTCAGGTATAAGAATCGTTGAATGGAACTTGATTTTCTTTTCTTGTTTTTTTTTTTTGTGGTTGTTGTTGTTTGTTTGTTTGTTTTTACCAAAAAGTTCTCACGAAATATTTTATTCTTCAGGATATTTTCTGAACATTATTCCTATTAAATTTCTTAAAGACTTCCAAGATAACCAGATACTTGAGCTCCAGACCTAGAGAGAAAAACACAACAGGCCTCAAGAGGAGAGAGTTGTTTTTAAGGCTCCGAAGGATGAGACATGAGAGTCCTATAAAGGGAGCACTGTGGTTGGTGGTCTATGGTAGACTGAGTTATTGGCCCTAATTCTTTATCCTTCCCCATACTGGGCCTGTCTTTATTCAAAATTTTGGTAAGTCCATGATGGATTTTTTTTTTTTGCATTGATTGATTTTTAAAAAGATTTTGTTAAAATATCATTTATCTTGGGGTGCCTGGGTGGCTCAGTCGGTTAGGCGGCCAACTTCAGCTCAGGTCATGACCTCACGGTTCATGGGTTCGAGCCCCGCATCGGGCTCTGTGCTGACAGCTAGCTCAGAGCCTGGAGCCTGTTTCAGATTCTGTGTCTCCCTCTCTCTCTGACCCTCCCCTGCTCATGCTGTCTCTCTCTCTCTCTCTCTCTCTCTCTCAGAAATAAATAAAACATTTAAGAAAAGATTTTTAAAGAATATCATTTATCTTGAATAATATCTTGGCACCCTTTGAAACTTTCCACTGTAGATAAGTGCTCGCTCGTCTCACCCTGCCCTTAGTTCTGCCCACGGTGTCTGCCATGTGATGCTGAAGTGCTTCCCCTAACCGGGCAGAGCATAGTTCTCCTCCTCTTTAATTAATGTGATTTGCTTTGACCAAAAACATGAGACAGAAATGGTGGTGCGTCACCTCCAGACTTAAGTCTTAAGAGACCTTGCCTGTTTCCACATGCCAACTCTCACTACCGCCATCGCCACGAGAAGCTTCTGCTTGTAGTGCCTGGAGAAGCTACCTGGAACAGAGAAGGGGAGATACGTGAGCAGGGGCAACCCAGCTGGGTGATATCAGCTGGGTCCATCTGAGATCAGACAACCAGCAGCCCACACACAGACACAGGAGCTAAATAAATGCTTAGAGACTTTGTGGTTCTTTGTTACACAGAAATGCATTACACATACTATCAGTTCTTTCACTCCGGGTGCTTATTTTGACTTAATCCTATTAACCGTCATCAGCAATGGACTTCAGAATGGAGAGGTCTAGGCTCCTGGCGGCGAACATGACATAGGAAAGACTTGCTAGAGTCTTCAGGGGAAATGATTCCTTTTTTTATGAGAAATACCAAGTCCCATTTCTTGATATCTTCCTACTTCTTTGTGAGCAAGAAAGCAAGGTAGCTCTGATGGCCAACTGCAGGCTGTCCAAAGACATCCGATAGGGGAGTGCAGAGCTGTGACAATCACAGAAAACTCAAGCAAAAAGCTTAAGCAACCCATAACTGAATCTGAACTACCTCTAGATTTTTCACTCCGCAAAAACCCATTCTCACATGATTCAGTACGCATCCTTCTTGGGTAAGCCAGTTGGAGTTGGGCTTCTGTTTCTTGAATCTGAAAGCATTCTTAGGAGCTGATTCAGACCATAGGGCTGTTTCTTTTTTCTTTGTCTTTTTTAACAAAAATTTTTATGTTTATTTATTTATGAGAGAGACAGAGACAGAGTGTGAGTGGGGGAGGGGCAGAGAGAGAGGGAGAACAGAATCTGAAGCAGGCTCCAGGCTCTGAACTAGCTGTCAGCACAAGCTTGACGTGGGGCTCAAACTCACGAACCGCGAGATCATGCCTGAACCAAAGTCAAATGCTTAATCTACTGAGCCACTCAGACACCCCCAGACAACCATTTCTGAACTCATTTGAGGACCCCTCCTGTCACATTATTCCAGGCTTGATAGGTAAAGTTGCTGGGTGATCTGAAATAAAGCCCATAAAGTTCATGGTCACCCATGAAAGTTCCACTCTCTTCCCTCAGGCCGTGCTCCACAGAAAGCTTCATGTGACTTATCTGCAGATAGTCTCTGCCTCCCTCATCGTCGCTGTAAATACACAAATAACTTCTTACCTTACTCCATGCTCTTTCTACTTTAAAACAGAAAAAAAGAGGAAACTGTGGTATCAATTGTGGTGTTTTCATAAGATAGAATACTAGGCATCCAGCAAAAATTATTTATTAATTCAGCAAATATTTACTAAACACCTGATTCCAGGCACTGTGCTATAGAAGAATACATGATGACAGGGAAGGGGTTAAATATAGACTATTTTTAAAAATCAAGCTATGAAACATCCCTACAGTATGATCTTAAGTATGTGAAAAAGGAATGTGTATACACATATCCACATCTCAACAAAGAAAATAAAACTGTAAGCCTGAGAAGACACTCTATTAATAAGGATGATCTCTGAGTAGTGGAATGATGGACAATTGATTTCCTCTTTGTGCTTTCCCATATTTATCACATGTTCTATGATTAATTGCTATTACTTCTATAACACAGGAAAAATACCCATGGAAGGAAATTACGTGAGTATCCTTCATAAAGTTAATAAATCTTGAAGTGTCATCATCTTGTTTCATTCACATTTCTTTCTTCCTTCGGCGAAACTTGATGTTTAATATATATTTACACACGATATCTGTGTGTATGAACTAGAGACGGAACAAAGTAAGGGGATGTTTTTAAGTGATTGAAAGTCGTATTTACGTTTAGAATTGCCTCTCTTTTCACACCAGATTTGCAACTTGCAAAAGGAAGAAGCCCACGGACTACAGACCGTATTTACTACTCAGGCTTCCTCAGAAGCCTGCGTACACTTCTAAGGGAGACAGGAAAAAGGAGAAATAGAGAGAGTGTCATGAGACTCAGCAGTCCAGGGGCTAACGAGTGAGCAACTAAGTCCTTCCATCTCGGCTAGCAGGAAGCAGCTGATGTTCTTTTAGCTCTGACAGACCAGCGTGGGGAAAACCCACATTCTGTGGGCACACCTCCAATGGTACACTGCTTACTATGAGAAAGAAAGGCTTTTTTTTTTTTTTAAGAGAAAGAAACAAAGGAAGAGGAGACATTTTTATGATTTCATCTCAAGGTGATAACACGAGAATTCTATTGTCCTCCTAGAGGGAGCTGGAATAAAGGAAAAGAAAATGGAATTATTAAGGCTGGAATGTTCTACTTGCACTTAGAATTTAATATTTATAAACCACGCAAATACTGTATTCTGCCATTATAAAGTGTATTACTTTGTCCTTACTTTTTTATAAAACTTTCACGTTAGTCATTGCACTTGATTCTCACAAAGCCCCACGTGAGACCTGAGGCAAATATTCTTCTCCCCCTTCTTTATGGTCTTCTATAAACGAGAGCCATAGACACAAGGCAAGGATTCAAAGCCAACTTTTATGAAGTCAGGGGCTCTTTTCTACTAAATAACGCAGATGTATGTATTCTGCTGATAAGATATAGAAAGCATCTCATTTGGCTCCCTTTCCATATATTTACTAAACTAGAAAACTCGATTGCATGGGATAAAATTTTCCACACATGGAAATATCCAGTACAGTCCTCACGTTCACTGGATGTTCCAAAAATATAAGATGACTGACATGCACTTGATCTTAATAAGGAACAGATTTCTGTAGAAAATTATAGACTTCGTATTAGATTTTTCATTACCCTTTCCTTTTCTTGGAGCTTGCCTACATGCTACTGAGAGGTTGCATCCTGGGGGGTAAAAATTTGTATCAAATATCAAAGGACTTGAGGACCAAGTCTCCTAAGGCAATAATTTTTCATTTTCTCTCTATTTTTCAATAAACTCAGTATAAATTAATTTGGACCATATTTTTAAAGAAAACCAATCGGATCCTGTTCATGTGTGAAATGAAAAAGAGTGAAGTTAGCAACCACACAACCAACNTTCTCCCGCCAATAGATATTGTTTGTGGCTGTTAACAAACAGTTAAACACAGCCATGGAAAGTGAAAAGTTCAATAAATGATTCAGAGGCTTTGAAATTCTCGGAATATTTGGGCTCATGAGGACCCAAATCTCCACAGATATGTGACCATTTCACATTTCCACCTGATTATCAAAGTGTCCTCTTCTCCGGGACCCTGGGAATGTGGTATTCCACACCCACCTGCCTGTGTAATAATCATAAACTTTGTATGCCACGTGGGGGAAAAACTCCCTAGGGACTAGACTTTATGTTTCTTTCAAATGACTCTGCTCATTCCCTACTGAGAATCCACAGCGTATGGACACAACACAGGCAAAGATGTCTGGCCCGCCAGCCTTCCAGGCGCTTCCAGACTGGACAGTCAGCATGGCCTGAATATGAACCTCCTACCTCCGAATCACCTGGTGCTTGTCGATAACACAGATCCTTGGACTTCACCCCAGACCTTCAGGGTCAGACACTCCTGGGGCAGAGGCTGGTCATCTGCATTTTAACAAGCTCCTTTGATGATTCCTGTGAATTGTGAGGGCCACTGATTTCCTACACCTCTGACAAGCAAGGACAAGCTAATGCAACTTGAAGAAAGGGGCTCCGGCCCCTCAAGGGTGGGTTGCAAACAATGACGGGGAGGGACAGGTCAAGCAAAACACCTAAACAAATGCTAGACAGAGAGAGGTTCAGATCGTAGTAACAAAGAAGCAACCTTTAGCCCACAGGAGAGAAAGCTCAGCTCCCTGTGCAGCCTACAGTTAGGATGGCGGCTAGAGCTGTCTAGACAGCATTTAGGAGAACTGCCAGCTGGTCCCGAGGCCTCCTGGGATCCACCGCTTCTCCAGCGCCAGGGCTGGGGAGGCCACAGGTGCAGTATTACCAAACAGTGTTGTTTTGTGCACAGAGTGAAAGCAGTGAGCCTGCTGGGTACTGTTTAACACTAGGCTCTCCAGGGAGAATAAAACCCTGATTTGTGCATTTGCCAATTTCCATGGTGTAAATTCTCCCACCATGGCTAATTTCAAGCCATGTCATGGGATGCCCCTGGATGTAACTTTAGGGAAATAGGCACACAGTGGTTCTCATAAGCCAGTGTGAGCCAGCTCTAACACACAGCTAGCTCGGCACACACACACACACACACACACACACACACACACACCTCACTCTCACATAAAGGCCTTCATCACTTTTATATCATTTTGTCTTTCTCACACTCCTGTATCTAAGTGTCCCTCCTGTCCCCTCATTGAACATACAACTATTCCTTGCTAAGAGCGCATTTTACTTTTAATTTTTTTAACATTTATTCATTTTTGAGAGAGACAGAGCATGAGTGGGGGAGGGGCAAAGGGAGAGGGAGACACAGAATCAGAAGCAGGGTTCAGGCTCCAAGCTGTCAGCACAGAGCCCAGAGCGGGGCTTGAACTCACAGAAGGCGAGATCATGACCTAAGCTGAAGTCAAACGCTTAACTGAGCCACCCAGGCACCCCAACTAATAGCGCATTTTAAAAGCTATCAGTTTTTATACAAAGATGATTTTTCCTAATTGAATAAAAAGTTTGAACCCAAAAAATGGTAATTGCAGTTAACCTCTCTCTCTTAAATCGGATAAAGAAATTACCATGTGCCTGTGTGGTAGGCAGAATAATGTTCCCCATCTAACATGCCCACATCCTAATCTCTAGAAGTGTAACTCTGTCAGATTACATGCCAGGGGGGAATTACGGAGGAGGATGGAATGGAATTTGCTAATTATTTGATTTTAAGACCGATTATCTGGGATTATCTGGATGGGTCCCATGTAATCACAAATGCCCTTCAGTGTGGCAACAGGAGGCAGAAGACCCTACAGGCCATTGCTGGTTCTGAAGGTGAGGAAGGGACCATGAGCCTAGGCACAGCGGTCCCTGCAAGAGCTGGTGTAGACAAGACCCTAGCTTCTCACCGAGCCTCCAGAGAGGAACGTGGCCCTCCCAACACCTTGACGTTAGCCCAGGGAGACCCAATCTGGACGTCAGACCTCCGCAATCTATTATTTAAGGTAATAAATCTAGGTTATGTTAAGCCCCTAAATCTGTGGTAATTCTTGACAGCAGCAATAGGAAACCAATGCAGCCTGTTTTTTTCAGGAAAGAGGCAAAACAAAGGAAGAAAAATGTGTCACTAGAAAGCCATAATGGCCCTGGAAGGGCTGACCGCAGGCAGACAGAGGGACACACAGACACGCACACGCACGCACGCACATAGGGTGTCTGCTAAGCCTAAGGAAGCAGTCTGACTGAGGAATATGTAAGATACTAGGGAGCTTAAGGCTGCCACTTTCTCTCCACTGTTCTCTCAGAGTAAGTGTTTCATCTCGACATTACCTCATTTGGATACCTTAAAACAAGATCCCTCGCCCGAAGTTAACACCTGCACCATGTCAGAATTGGCTCCTAGCATTGCTCTCCCTAGCCAAAGGCAAGACATTCAGAAGTCTCCAGAGGAATCAGGCAGCCTGTCTCACAGATGCTTATTCATACAAGGGTGGGAGAGCCTTGAGGTGTAAAATGTACTCTCTCTTGAAGTCTCTAATTTGCTGCCTTTAAAATTTCTCCAGGGCGCTAAGAGGCCCATTAGTCAAACTTTCACATCCTTCAGGTAAGGAATAAAGCGATGAAGCAAGTGGCCCAAAGTCACCCCTTGAGTACAGTGGTGTCCAAACCAATGCTCACAGCCCGGCCCCTCCCTTCAGCCCTGGGTTTCTCTACTTCTGCCCATGACTTGGATTCTGTGAGGAATCTGGAGGAAAAAAAGAATGAACTATTGTAACACGCAACATAGACAAATCATCCTACAGACTTTATGTTGACAGAAAGAAGCCAGACACAAAAGAGAACATACGGTATGTTTCCCTGCACGTGAAGATCAAAAGCAGGCAAAACTAGTCCACGGTGATGGACAGAGAGTGGAGGTTACCCGAGGCAGAGCTGAGTGAGTGGGGTGATACTAAGTAGAGACTCAGGGGGGCCTTCTGAGAGGACGTGCTTCACCCGGATATTAATGGTAGTCACAAAGGCACATACATATGAAAGACATTTCTTGACCTGTGACGAAGAGTTGTGAACTCGTTTAAGACAAAATTTTTGTGTCTCACATGAAATGCTAATTTCCTAGGGTGCCTGGGTGGCTCAGTTGGTTGAACATCAGACGCTTGATTTTGGCTCAGGTCATGATCTCATGGTCATGGGATCGGGCCCCATCTTGGGCTCTGCACTGGGATTCTCTCTCTCTCTCCCTGTCCCTCTGCTTCTCCCCTCTCCCATCTCTCTCTTCCTCTCCATCTCAAAAGAAAAAAAAAATTTTTTAAGAAATGCTAATTTCCAAATAGTTCTGTAAATGAAGGTGTTTTGAAATTCTTAAAATTAAAACTTTAGAAGCTACGTTTACTCTTGATTACGTTGAAAAGCATTTTGTTTAAGTCATGTTTAATTGCAATTGTCAACTAAAATTGCCTTTCTAATTAGAAAAATCAACGGAGAGGCCCTATATCATCTACTTTCTCCAAAAAATGAAACTGTTTGTTTTGTTTGTTTGTTTGTTCTTTGTGGAAAGATGACAAGGTTGGACATTTTAAGAGAGTTACCAGAGTTTGCTTCTTCCACATTCTTGTCTATAGAAAGCCAAAATCTTGGGGTGCTTGGGTAGCTCAGTCAGTTAAGCCTCTAACTTTGACTCAAGTCATGATCTCATGGTTCGTGAGTTTGAGCCCCGCATCAGACTCTGTGCTGACAGCTCAGCGCCTCGAGCCTGCTTCGGGTTCTGTGTCTCCCTCTCTCTCTGCCCTTCCCCCACCGTGCTCTGTCTTTCTCTCTGTGTCTGAAAAATAAATAAACATTTTAAAAAAAAGAAAGCCAACATCTTTGCCCAAATTTGAGATTTTTCAGTGTCTTCTTTGCTGCACAAGTGTTATGTCTTTCATCTCTCCTGTATAAAGGGAAATGAAGAGGCATATGAGAATGCACAAAAAATGTTTTAATTATCTTGTTGAAAAGTTTAGAGGAGATGCCATTAAATGTGCAAGTATGATATGGGAACAGATGAAAACACAATATTTTAATTTTTAAAGACGAAAAGAGCTATTTTAAAAAGCATGTGTTTCTCATAGCATACTTTATACCAATGATTCTAAGGTTTCTATTAAACAGAAAAACAAATTACAAGTCTGGCAACCACAAAGATGAAAAGGGGAGAAGTCTCTATAAGGAAAAGGGATTATAACCAATAGTCAAGTGATGACAAAATACCACGGCCTATTGACAGCATTGTTGAAGGTCCCAATTACGTTTAATGATAGCTAACTAATGTCTGGGGGTACGAGAGTCCACGGATGTCTAACTGTTGACGAAAAAAGGAAAAAGAGAAATGAGGGATGGTGTCTCCTTGAAAGAACAGCTAAGTTAAACTGGTCCAGCTGGGCACGGCGGCTTCCAGGGTGAAATAACTTCCATTCTAATCAGCTACATGGATCAAGCCCAGCCTTTCTTCGTGGGCACAACTCAAGACTACTTTATCAGTCTGTAGGGAATAAACTTAACACCTTCACAGGAACTCCGGATCCCAATTTCAGAGTGGAACCCAGTTCAGGTCGGGACTCTTGTGTCTAAGCGGGAGGAGCTGTGCCTGTCCAAAGCAAATTTCAATGTGGTATTGAGTATCAGCTGAAGTTCAGGAAAAATCCCCGTTCCTTGAAGAAACACACTATTTACCAGGAAATTGTGAGCTAAAGAAACTCAGGCTGGTGGAAGGGTGTGGATGTTTAAGGGTGTCTAAACCATTAACAGAGAAATGGAATATGTGTATAAACAAAGATGATTAGACTCAACTAATGGCCACATTCACCTGCCAAGCATCAAAGTCAGCCATTTTGAGGTCTGTTTTTCTAGGTAAAAAATTCAAACGTTAAAGTTGTCACCTGGCAAAATAAATTTTCTGGAGCTAATGGAAGGAACTTGAAAGGACTGTGTTCCTTGGCTGGATAAAAATCCCTGCCATTTAGGGAGAACAACAGGACATCAGGAAGATGCAAATCCATGTCACTAGCCCTATCCATCTTCACTCAGTAGCGCCAATGGTGAATTTGCCCCATATGCAAAAATTAAATCCAAGAGGGGAAAAAAAGGAATTAAATATTTAAGATTTAGCCTCTCAACTGTCTTTAAGAGTTAAATATTCCTTTGTGAAAGAAACATGCAACAGATCAAATTTTAATTATGTCGTTTTCTCCAGGATTTAGACAAAGGACAAATGTTAAGAAGTTTTGATAATGATGCCTGACTTTCAGAGCTGTTAAAATACTCTTGCCTATTGGGAAAAAGGAGACACGTTATAGTTGTCACAGAAAAGAAACAGATGTTTTTAATTAAAAATAAATGGGTAGTTATCTATATCAAACCAGATTTTTTTTTACCTAAATTTAACAAATTCCTATTACAATCCAGACACGAAACCCTCAGTTTAATTTGGCCCACCTACTATGCACAAAACATTATGTTGACACTGTGTGGAAGCCAAGACTTACCAGCCACCACCCTGCAGGAATTTACAGTATGAAAGCCGTGTGCAGGCGGTCAGTTCCGCAGGAACTGTTTCAGGGAAGTCTCCCATGTTAGCCAAACCAAAGTATTGGTAGGATATCATCATATGGAGATTGACAGAACGTTCCAAACGAATGGCATGATCCAAGTTTTCCCTAAATGGTGAAAAATAGTCCCTCCTCTGCCCTGAAAATGCAGAGTAACTTAATAGCCTTCTTCACTTCTACAACCCCGGGCATACAATTTCCCTAAAAGGAATTTCTAAAGGCTATTACGGGACAGGCCGGTGGTGTTCATACCCACGAGCTCGCCCAAATGTTCCGTAGCAGACACGCCTCTCCCGCAGAGCCATCTCTGCGGGCTGTTTGGTAGGCAGTCGGTTCTGGGGCACCAACCCCATCTCTTCTTGACTTTGGAAACGAGAGAATCTGGCAAGGTCGTTTTCTTCTTTCCATGGCATAGTCCCAGCCTGCGCCCTCCCAGCTTCTGCGGAGGATCAAGTGAATGTTTTTCAATTTATGCTGAAGGCGATACCTATTCCGCGTGCCCATCACGGGGATCCAGAAATGCAAAGTCCGGCTGCTGAGCGTTGTGTTGCTTGAAGAGCCCGGGGAACAGGCAGAGAGCAAGCACCTGGTCGGAGTCTCTTGATCAAGGAAGAGGGACAAAGGCCACACGTTAGCCTCCTTGGCAGGGCCTGGAGGCCTGGGAATTCCTTGGCCTCCTGGTGAAGTCCGGAGTCAAATTGCCCCTGTCCTGTGCAGGGACTCTGCGTGATTGGAGAAGGAAAGGACAATCTCTACCGTGAAGAGCAACGTCTGCTCGTTCCCTGAGGGAATGCTCTGCCAGGGCCTCCAACGGAGGGATTTTATGGAAGCAAAGCCTAAGTCAAATGAGAGTTCTGCTGTTAATGGCTGATGATTAGTGACTCATACATGTGAGTAATGGAAGGAGCAAGGCCTTCTTCATCAGGGGCTAATAAAAAGCTGTAACAGTGGTGGTGGAAGAAGTTCTTATTCCATCCTCGTACAGTAACGGCTGAAGACTCAGGGAGTCCGGAAGCAGAGCAGCAAAGCAAGGAATGACAGACACATCAGTGACTCCGCAGGGACGGTCACAAAAGTGATGTGTGCGTGGCAGCCACATCCCCAGGACACAGCAGGGTGAGCCACAACAGAGAACTGCAGAGGCCGACAGGACAGGTGCACCAGGGAAGCCTGGGGCGCGTGGCACGGGTCTCAGAGAAGAACTTGATGACCGAAGAGAAAATGGGAGCCATTGCCAAAATGGCACGATGCGGCCACATCTCTGCGACCGCCGTGGCAGAGGAAGAGTTAGAACACCCGTTGGTTTGGTTTTGTTGTTTTTACCCAAACAGTTTGCACCAGTGCTGCCTAGAGTGGCCCGGNAAACAAAGCAATTGCCAAGGTTTACAATTTTGTGGGTCTCTGATGGCGAAAACCCTACAAAGCAAATCCAGGTCTGCCAGCATTCTCTTTTAGAACGTTCTTGGAATTCGGTTGAGGTTAAGGATATTTCCATAACGTAAGTCTACACCTTAGATGTTTTCCAACATCTGAACATCACTGTTAAGGCGACCGCTTCTCTTTTATTTTGCTGTGGCCTTTCTCAGCTTCCCGCAGTTGGGATAGTGTTTCAAATCCACAGGAATGGAAATAATAACCAATAGTTCACTTTCCTCTTCTGTGGTTTATGTTTGTGTGTTTGCTCCTGCTTCCCTGAGCTTCCTCGGCTCCCCGGCTCCCCAGCCACTTACCCTCGAGCACTGCTCCACCCAGCATCTTTACTAAAAGTAAAGTTTTGTGAAAAGTAGGATAAAGGGAACATGACAAGGGCTTATACTTAGAGGCTGTCACCTCCGGAGCACTGGAGTTGAAGGTGGAAGGCCGGGGTATGTTGATGTCCTAATGTCTACATAAGGTACAAACTCCTTAGCCTGGAATGCAGAGTTTTCCTCAGTCCGACACTGACCTGCATTAGTCTCCTACCACAAGACCCACACGTGTTCTCTTCTCCAGACAGCTAGGAAGTCAACCCTGAGGAAGGCATGCTCATCCCTGCTCTCTGGGCTTTACTCAACACTCTGCTTGGTGACAACACCAGCCACATCCTTCCCTGCAGAGGTCCTTTTGATCTGAAGCCCATCTGTGGGCCTTACAATGGATTACAACACTCAAACACTGAAATAAGTCGATGCCCTTGGCTAAAAGTGGGATGTAGTAAATGATATTCGTTTTTAGTAAAAGTCACCTTAAAAATCAAAAGAATAGAAGGTACCAGAAATATCATCCGGTGTTAATTGAATATAAAAGAGAGAAGTAGTCAAATCCACAAGCAGAAAGGATATATGAACGCAAAACAGGTTGGCCTGCATGAAATCTAGAAAAAGAAAGCCAGACGTTGCCCAAGGAGCCACAGATTGTCCATGTGTCTGTGTCCCTTGAGAGGTCACAGAACCTTACTGGCTCTCATCTACCTGGCAGACTGTCCCTTAGCAGACAAATACATTAGAATATCGTAATTGGGTCACCTCTCTGCTAAGACCACCCCACTCGTCATCCTTGCTCACGTTTCATGCTCACCAAGGATCCTTTGGTTGCATTTGGATCCCTGTGTAGGTTTCCTGAAGAAAGAGAAAGGCTAGGGGCACCCGGGTGGTTCAGTCAGTTGAGCGTCCAACTCCTGGTTTCGGCTCAGTCATGATCTCCTGGTTCGTGAGTTTGAACCCCGCATTGGACTCTGCACTACAGCACAGAGCCTGCCTGGGAGTCTCTCTCTCCCTCTCTCCTTGCTCCTCCTCTATTCTCTCTGTCTCTCAAAATAAATAAAGTTTAAAAATTAAAAAAAAAAAGAGAGAGAGGGAAAGGCTCACTGCAGAGCATGAATATCTCACACCTATGTTATCGAACAAGGGGTCATCAGGTTCTTACTCTGCGCCTTGATCTCCTATGAGTTTGCTTTGGAAGGACCCACTGCCAAGAACCTGGTCAACTCGAGGCTCACTGACCAAATAGAGTTTGTGAACCTCACAAGCTAAGAGCTGGAGCACAAATGTGGTAACGTTTGGAGTTAACGCCTCCTGAAAGCCTGTGTGGGAGGCCAGGCTGAATCCTTGGGACCCCATCCTACTGTCTCTATAATTGCCACACAGTCTTGCCTTGCGATAGTCAAGGTCTGTGTAAGAGAGAGAACCCACACCTCTCTTTTCTGCATTTATTCTAATGGAGAAAATTAATGTAAAGAATTGTGCGCTAGGTATTGAAAGACTAAAAATTCAAAAAAAAAAAAAAAGGAACACAAGTTTTCATGGATTTAACAATGGAAGAAAGTAGCTCCCACCCCTAGGACTGGGGAAACAAAGGAAAGAGGCTGGAATTCTTGAAATTTAGAAGGTTGGAATAGCATCATGGTGTAAGCTGCATCCCTGCCAAATTCATATGTTAAAGTCCTAACTCCCAGTGCCTCAGAATGTAACTGTATTTGTAGGGGGCTTTTTAAAAATTATAGTTTATTGTCAAGTTGGTTTCCATACAACACCCAGTGCTCATCCCAACAAGTGCCCTCCTCCATGCCCATCACCCCCCTTCCCCTCTTCCTCACCCCCCACCAGCCTTTAGTTTGTTCTCAGTATTTAAGAGTCTCTTATGGTTTGCCTCCTTCCCTCTCCTTAACTATTTTTTCCCCTTCCCCTCCTGCATGGTCCTCTATTAAGTTCCTCCTGTCCCACATATGAGTGAAAACATATGGTATATGTCCTTCTCTGCCTGACTTATTTCACTCAGCATAACACCCTCAAGGTCCATCCATGTTGCTACACATGGCCAGATTTCATTCTTTCTCATTGCCATGTAGTATTCCATGGTATAGATAAACCACATCTTCTTGATCCACTCGTCAGTTGATGGACACTTAGGCTCTTTCCATGTTTTAGCTATTGTGGAGAGTGCTGCTATGAACATTGGGGTACATGTGCTCCTATGCATCAGCATTTCTGTATCCCTTGGGTAAATTCCTAGCAGTGCTATTGCTGGGTCATAGGTGAGTTCTATTGTTAGTTTCCTGAGGAACCTCCACACTGTTTTCCAGAGGGGCTGTACCAGTTTACATTCCCACCAACAGTGTAGGAGGGTGCCCGTTTCTCCACATCCTCGCCAGCATCTATAGCCTCCTGACTTGTTCATTTTAGCCACTCTGACCGGCGTGAGGTTGTATCTCTGTGTGGTTTTGATCTGCATTTCCCTGATGAGGAGGGATGCTGAGCATCATTTCATGTGTCTGCTGGCCATCTGGATGTCCTCTTTGGAGAAGTGTCTGTTCATGTCTTCTGCCCATCTTGTCACTGGATTATTTAGTTTTTGGGAGTGGAGTTTGGTGAGTTCCTTATAGATTTTGGATACTAGCCCTTTATCTGATATGTCATTTGCAACTATTTTTTCCCATTCCATCAGTTGCCTATTAGTTTTGTTGATTGTTTCCTTTGCCAGGCAGAAGCTTTTTATCTTGATGAGGTTCCAATATTTGATTTTTGCTCTTGATTCCCTTGCCTTTGGGGATGTGTCAAATAAGAAATTGCTGCGGCTGAGGTCAAGGAGGTTGTTTCCTGCTTTCTCCTCTAGGGTTTTGATGGTTTCCTGTCTCACATTCAGGTTGTAGGGGGCTTTTAAAGAAGCTAAAATGAGGCCATAAGGATGGGACCCAGTCCAATATGACTGCTGTCCTTATAAGAAGAGGAGATTTGGGTACAGAGGGTACAGATGGGTACAGAAAGAAGACCACGTGAGGACTGAGAGAAGACAGGCCATCTTCAAGCCAAGCAGAGAGGCCTCAGAAGAAACCACCCTTGCCAACACCTCAGTCTCTGACTTCAAACCTCCAGAACTGTGAGACAATAAGTGTCTATTGTTTCTGCCACCCAGGCTGCAGTACTTTGTTAAGGCGGCCCTAGCAAATTAGTGTAGGTAGGGAAGAGGGGATTCCTGTAAAGGTAGGAAGGGAGCCCCTGTCTCTGGTGCTGATGCCTCTGAGGGAAAGCAATGAGGCTGGCAGTGCACGGTGAACAAGATAGATGCATATATTCGTCCACCATCTTCCAGTAGTCCAAACTTCTCAGATGCCCCCTATCTGTAGAACCTAATGAAGATCCAGCATGCAGAGCAGAAGCACGATTGATTCCTTGAGCTTCAGTTTCAGCATCATAAAGCAGAAGGATAGTTTGGAGCAACAGCTTACCAACTGGCATCATATTGTCTATATAGATATTTATTCATTATCTCTATCCTCCACTCAAAAGTAAGCTCCAAGAGCACAGGGATTCTGTTGTGTTCACTGCTATGCCACCAATGTCTTGAATATTCTCTGACAAATAATGAGAAGTCCGTAAATTGATGCTGAATGAATAAGTAAGTTGGACCCCAAACAAATGGTGAAAACAAAGGCTATAGTGAAATATGCTCTACAAAGTCCATCATAATCAATGTATCAGGATTAAGTTGGCTTTAACTACCAGAAATATCAAAATGGTAGTGGCTTAAACAAGAAGGCATTCACACACACAAAAAAATCATCAGTCTAGGACTAATGTAGCCCTCCATAGTGTTAAGGACCCAGGCTCCCTCTTCGTTATTTTTCTGCCACCCCTAGATTCATATCATGGTTCAAGATGGCTGCCCCAACTCCAGCCATCATGGCAGCATCCCAGCCAGAAAGAAGAAAGGCAAGAAGTCCTGGCCTTCTCCTTTAAGGGCACTTCTTAGAAGTTGTTCACCTGGCCTCCTCTTACATTTAGTCATGTGGTCACATATAGCTGGAAAAAATAATATTATAGTTGTCATGAGTCCACCCAAAACTCACACCTTCTCTTTACTAAAGAAGAAGACGAGAATGGATATGACAGAGAACTGGCATTCCCTGCCACAGTGAGCACTGAGAAAGTCTCTCTGTCACATATATAAAAGAAGAAAAGTAAATCTGATTTGCTAAACAGCGGTTCTCCATGTATGCTAAGACACCTTCATGTTCTTGTTTTAGATTGCTACAGTAATTCCAGTTGCTCCCAGGATTTGTCCAATGAAGGAGTCTGGGAACCATCATAGATGTCACCCTCTTACTTCCACATCCAGTTGTTCTTGAGTCTCTGTCTTGATTTCCTTCTATAAATATGGTTGATAAAAATGCTAGGAGTTTACATAGCACAGAGTCAATGGCATGGGCTCTGAAGTTAAAAGACCTGGGCTCGCTACTAAGCCCCAGTGCTTGCTAATTATATAACCTTGAACAAGTTCCTTAGCAGTTCTGTTTCCTCATTTGTTTTCGGTGGTTTTTTTAAGTTTTTATTTAAATTCCAGTTAGTTAAGATATAATGTAATATTAGTTTCCATTGTACAATATAGTGATTCAACAATTCTGTACATTACTCAGTGCTCCTCATCATACATGTACTCTTAATCCCCTTCATCTATTTCACCCATCCCCCCACCCACCTCCTCTCTGGTAACCACTAGTTTGTTCTCTACAGTTAAGAGTCTGTTTCTTGGTGAGGATGAGAAAGGGGAACCCTCTTGCACTGTTGGTGGGAATGCAAACTGGTGCAGCCACTCTGGAAAACAGTGTGAAGATTCCTCAAAAAGTTAAAAATAGAACTAACCAACAATCCAGCAATTGCACTACTAGATATTTACTCAAAGAATACACGAACACTAATTCAAAGGGGTACATGCACTCCTATGTTTACATCAGCATTACCTACAATAGAGAAATTATTGTAGAAAACAGCCCACATGTCCATCAATTGATCAATGGATAAGGAAGATACACACACACACACACACACAATGGAATGCTATTCAGCCATAAAAAAGAATGAAATCTTGCCATTTGCAACAACATGGATGGAATTAGAGAGTATTATGCTAAGCGAAATAAGTCAGTGAGAGAAAGATAAATAAGATAAATACCATATGATTTCACTCATCTGTGGAATTTAAGACACAAATGAGCAAAGAGAATAAGAGTTTCCTCATTTATAAAATGGGACTAATGAGTGTCTATCCCATAAGGCTATGGTGAAGATTGTGGGGCACCGCTAAGGGTTCAATAAATGCTTCCTATCATTATTATAATTATTCCCCAGCCATTCTAACACCTGGACATCTCTCCTTCCTCCTCTTCACTCCCAGATGCACACCTTTCATTCAGGCCCTTATCAATTCTCACAGGTCTTTCTTACTGGTCCATCTGTCTTCATGCTTATTCTCCTACAATCTCCCCTCCATGTATAGCCAGAGAGATCTTTATAATATACTTATCAGATTATGCCATGCAGTTCTTTAAAATTCTTTATGATATCGCTTCATGGCCTGACCTTTATGGCCTCAGTTGTCACTTCCCCACTGACAAAGGTCAGCACAGTCCCAACAAACACACTCTGGCTTGGGACAAGTTGTTCCATCTGCCTGGGATTCATTTTCTTCACCTTAATCTCCAGTAAGTGACTCTTCATCCTTCATGATTCAACTCAAATATCATTTCCTCCAGGAAACCTTCCTTGACCTCCCCAGGCACAAATGAATTAATATACTAAAGGAGCTTGGAATAGCATCTGACATGGTAACTTCTCAATCAGCATAAGTTGTTATTAGTCATTTTACCTCCGTGTTTGCAGAATACCGTATATTTTGGTATTAAATTTCTGTAACTGTTTTTCAAGTGTCTGGTTTTTGACAAGGCTTTCTTTACCATTTACCAGAAACTTTTTATCCCAAGCACTTAGTACAATGGCTGGCACACAGTGACCGCTGAATAGATGCATGGATGATGGATAAAAGGATGGGTGGATGAATGGAGGGAGGAAGAAAGAAGGAAGGAAGGAAAGAAGGAAAGAAGGAAGGAAGGAAATGACTACCCTAAATAGGCCCAACATGAATGTAAGAAGTACAATGGGAAAGGAGCTAGAAAAAAACTACTCCCATGATGCTTATCACTGAACAGGGTCTCAGACTGAGTTTAGAGGCATTAAGTAAAGTGACTGCCACCCCATCTGAATAGGTAGGTAGAAAGATATCTGCGGTGATGCTTATCTAATGTGGTGGGAAGTATTTAATGCAGTGATACTTTTTTTACTTTCTACTTAATAGACCTTTGCATTATTTGAGCTATTTTCTTGAAAGCATGGGATTAAAATTTTTTTTCTGAAAACACAAATATGGTACATGATTAATTCTGAGTGGTAGAAATATGAATGATTCTTCATCTCTCCTTTGTACTTT
This sequence comes from Crocuta crocuta, assembly GCF_008692635.1. Lineage (NCBI taxonomy): Eukaryota > Metazoa > Chordata > Mammalia > Carnivora > Hyaenidae > Crocuta > Crocuta crocuta. The sequence goes on along the minus strand of NW_027532015.1, from coordinate 3,576,425 downwards.
TTGTGGTTTTTAAATTCCTGCTCCCACACCCCCAAATTTCTGTTTAATGAATCCAAGAATTTTATCTTTTCAGATAGTACTGGTTAAGGTAGCAGGCTCTGGAGTCTGACTGTCTGGGTTCAAATTCTGTTCATATAATTCACTAGCTGTGGTTCCTTAGGCAAGTTACATAACCTCTCAAAATCCTCAGAGTCCTCATAAATAAAACAGATTTATCCTTCCACATAGTATTGTTACAGTAAGTATCTGGCATAGGGTAAAAGCTGTTATTATTATTCCCTAGCAAAGGGTACATTGGATCTTGAATACATGGGTTGAATTGAGCTCGCTTTGTTTTTTTTTTTCAAACATAGAGTACATTTTTCGTGGTACTCGCTCCAGGCTCTCTCTGCACTCTGGCCGTGGTTTTGCTTTATCTGCATGAAGACATTGGAAAGCTCTTAGACCGGAAGGATGTTGGCAGCCTCTTGCAAAGGAGCTATTCTCCCTCTCTGAAGGCCAAAGGGGAGGCTGTAATGTGGGAAGAGGAGGAAAATGTTCATTTCTTCATCTCTGCAAAAAAGAAAAGTTGCTGGTGCTGCTCTAAATGTGGACAGGCTGATCTGCCTCCGTGATTATAGAAACAAATCTTCCCTTTTGCATTTAAAATGAAACTGTCTGAAAATTGTCTGCAATTTCTTCTGCCTGGTTTTCCATAATTCCTAATTTCTTTATAATGAACACGTATTACTTGTGTAATAAAAACTTTAAAAAAGAAAAGCACAGTACAGTAGTTGTTTCCAATTCTCATGGCTACAGAATGAGTCAATCTTTTTAATGTCAAAATTTTTTTCGGAGAGTGACCTAGTAGACGGAGCATGAGTCTGGGAGCTAGAAACTTCCAAGTCCTTATCAAGGCACTGAGAGTCCCTTGCTCTGTAGTCTTTGCAATTCCTTTAACCTCTCTGAATCCTAGGTTCCTAGTGTTGGAAGGAAGGATATTCTGGGACATTGGAAAGTTCGATTTGTTAGCATTCACTAGCTCTATAAAGACATGACACATTATTTTTACTTAAGATAGATGGAGAACTGAGTCAGAGGCATAACACCAAATAAAAGCCACTTTCATCCGTCTCTGGGCTGTGAAAAATGGTACATCCTTTGAGTATATTGTAAACACCACAGTTTCAGTAGACCAAAGCCTCACAATTCGGAACCTGTTTTGGTTGACAGAGAGGGAGAAGATTGGAAACATTCTTTGGTTTACTTTACTCATTTGCCAAGCATTTGTTAAGAGCAGACTACAAACCCAACTCATTTGTAACAAAGGTACCAGTCATGATGTCCCCAGCCCCCTTCTTAAATAATCTGATGTATGCCCATAACCCCCAACATCTCAGTTCTTCATAATCCAACCTCTCTCCAGTCAGAGCTGGCCGCACCGAAGTGAAGAGTTAACCCAGGATTAGCTGAGCTGCTCAGCTTCTGTCTCTTGTGAATCAGGACTGAGTCGGGAATCCATTAGAACTTAGGGTGGCCACCATATTGGGCCATGTACAAGCAGAAGAACTTGGGGTGCAGCCAGTGCAACAGAGCATTCTGGAGAGAGCAATAGAGAAGAGAGAACCTGTCAACAAGGAGAGAGGAAATAAGAGGTGGGGAGGGAGAAAGCTGCCCAAGACTTTCTTGCTTCCACAGACCAGGAAGAGCTCTTGAGTTTGAGCTCTACAAGAGTCCTCCACATCTCCCTAGTAAACCCCTTTCTTCAATATGATTTGAGTGGGTTTTATTTTATTGCACCAATGATCCCTGACTCAATCTATGGAGACTGGACTTCTAAGGCAGTGATTACTAGGCTGAGATTACATACATCAGGAAGATGTCCACCAAAAACCTGGGATTCCGGGATAAAGTTGCCAACTTTTTATTCTGCCAAATAAACGATAAGAAATGTTGTACTGTACTATCATCAGCATAGTGCTGCAAATTAGAATGCATGTGTAACATGTAACATCTTTCAATGGTTCTATTAAAATTTTACTGAATTATTCTTTTTTCTGTTTTTCATTACACTTGACATAGAGTGAACTTCACCCTTCTGAGTGTACAGTTCCTCAAGTTTTGACAAATATACAGAGTTCTATAACCCCACTCCAGTGGAGTGGTTAAATAGACTACTTCCCTTGCCCTAAAAATTTTCTTTGTGCTCCTTTACAATTCACCCAGTCACCACCCCAGCCCCTGACAACCACAGATCTGTTTTCTGTCACTGCAGCTTTCCCTCTGCAAGATTATCACATAAGTGAAATTATACTGTATGTAGACTATTGAGTATGATTTCATTCACTTAGTATAATGCATTTGAGATTTAGCCATGTTGTTGCATGTATCAGTATTTCACTCCTTTTATTGCTGAATAGTAGTCCATTACATGAATGTATCACACTCCGTTTATCTGTTGAGAGACATTTGGTTTGTTTCCAAATTTTTGTGTGAATGATACCCGTTTTCATTTCACTTGGGTAAATACCCAGGAGAGGCAGTGCTAGGTCCTATAGTAAGTGTGTATTTAACTTTATAAGAAACCACCAAACTGTTTTCCAAAGTGGCCATGCCAGTTTGCATCACATCAGCAATAGATGAGAGTTCCAATGTCCCTATCCTAGCCTGTGCTTGATAGCACTGATTTTTGTTTAACTATTCTAACAGGTGTTTGATGGTATGTATGGCTTTTGATTTGCATTTCCCTGTGATTAATGATGTTAAACATCTTTTTATGTGCTTATTTGCCATCTATATCTCTTCTTTAATGAAATGTTGTTAAATTATTTTGCCCATGTTTATTTGGCTAATTTGGTTTTCCTCTTATTGCTTTTTGAGAGTTCTTTATATATTATAGAAACAAATCCTTTACCAAATAAATGCAAATATCATCTCCTAGTCTGTGGCTTTTCTTTTTCTCCTCTTAACCACCGCATTATTCTTATTTTTTCCTTTAGACTTGGACAGTTGAAAATATCGGCAAGAACACCATCAGTGTGACAGAGTTCAGGAATCCCTACTATGTAGAACACAGAAATGGACAAGAATGCGAGTAATTTTGTTAATGAGCTTGTGCACACATAACCTTATTTAATTTAGGATAGGTAGGCAGCTCTACTCCCTGTGGTCATCTAGGGACCCAGGTTCTTTCTATCTTGTGGCTCTATTATCCTCTGGCATATTTTCCTCATCTGTTTGGTGGAAGCTAATTCACCATCATTTTATCTGTATTCCTACCCTAGGGAAAAGAGGAAGTGGAGGGCAAGCCACTTCCTTTTTAGGACATGACCCAGAAGTTACTAACATCCTTTAGGCCAGATCTTGGTGACTTATCCACAGCTAACTGCTAGGAAGTCTTGAAAGTATACTTATTAGCCAGGCCATCAAGTGCTTCCCTTAAAACTTAATTATTATGGAAGAGTGTACATAGGGAGACAAGTAATAGGTTCACCAGAGGTAGGAAATGGAGCAGTCATACCTAAAATAAGATCTTTCTACTCATATTCACGGACAACCGGAAAGCAGAAGTTGCCTTTTATAAGCTACAAAAAGTTTTGCCCAAAGAGACTTTTGAGGTTAAAAAGAAAGTTGCTGTGATTTTTCTTTTGCCTTGGAATTAGCAAAGGAATTGGCAAAAGCCAAGGACAAAAAGCCAAGCAACAAATCTGTCAGATACTCCCACAGAAACACCACCACACACCTCCAGCCCCACCCCCCACCTCCCAGATACTGAGTTAATAGAGAAGTAGGAGGAAGTTGTTGAGCAATTACCCTGTGGGGAATGTAATATTCTGTGGTGAGAGATAATTCCTTCCTCATCCTAAGAGAAAGGAAAAGGAGATGCCTCTTCTCAAACCTAAGTGAGCAAGCCTCAAGACAAATCACTCCTAAAATTTAGGGCAGTGTTTCTCATCCTGGGGTAATTTTTCCTCCCATACAGGATGACCAACAATCCTGCTTTGGGTTGGGAGAGAGGATTTTGGGGTGTTTTAGTTTCTGATTGCTGCTATAACAAATAAGCATTAATATGGTGGTTTAGAGGATGCAAACTTATTATCTTACAGTTCTGGAGGTCCGTGGCCTCCCTAAAAGAAAATCAAGGAGTCAACAAGATTGTGTCCTTCTGGAGGCTCTCAAGAGGATCTGTTTCTTGCCTTTTCCAACTACTACATGCTCCTATATCTCTGACTCTGGCATTCCTGTCACCCTCTTATAAAGGCCCTTGTGATTACAATGGCTTCGTCCAAATCACCCAGGATAATCTTCTCATTTCAAGATGCTTAACTAGTCACCTCTGCAAAGTTCCATTTGCCATGGAAGGTAATACATTCACAGGTTTGGGGGATTTGCATGTGGACTGCTTTAAGGGGACAGTATTCTGTGTATTATACCAGGGCATGGAATTTTCACCGTGGCACCAGGAAAGTTGGTCACCCTATCACCAGGAGACGTATGGCAATATCTGGGAATATTTCTTTAAGGTTTACTTATTTATCTTGTATGGGGAGGGTGGACGGAGGGAGGCACGCAAGTGGGGGAGGGGAGAAAGAGAGAATCCCAGAGCCCACTGCGGGACTCGAATACATGAACCATGAGATCATGACCTGAGCTGAATTTGGACACTTAGCCAACTGAGCCACCCGGGACATCTCTGGGGACTTCTTTTTTGTCACAACTGTCATCTAGTGGATAGAGGCCAGCGATGCCACTAACCAACCTGTAATACATGGGACAGTCCCTCACAACAAAGAACTGCCCAGCCCAAAATGTCAATAGTGCCAAGGTTCAAAAGGTCTGGAGTAGAGGTAACTAAAAAAAAAGTTAAGAATGGCATCTTTAGGGAGTGCAATTGCTGATTTTCGCTCTGCTGACCCGAGCAGGGGAAAAGAAAATGGAGGGGAATGGTAGGTATCAGAGAAGAAGTGGCAGTGAGCAGCATGAGTGTCTTCTCTTGGCACAAAATGGATACTTGAGTTTCCCATGAGGGAGTGGCTCTTGCTCAAGGTGCTGAGAGGAATCTGCCCTGCAGAACCGCACTCTGACGATCCGTCCACCCAGTGAGGGAACTCCACCAGTAAGGGCAGACTGCCAGGGGCAGGTATTGAAGGAGGCTGCAAGAGGCTGAGCCAGGGCCAGACCCTCCAAGAAGGGAATTATGTGCTGAGGAAGCCTCAAGTGGCCTCCTAAGAACTAAGATTTATCTATTCCACGAGAGAATCTGCCTATGGGTACCGGGCACAAAGACAGCATCCGCAGCCCACCCACCCCAGCAAGAGGCAGCAACGATCAACAGGAGGAGGTAGTGGTTGGGCTCCACCCTCCCGTTTGTCCTTAATCCCTCAAAACGAAATGAGGAAAGGAAACAGAAGGGCAGACCACATAGCTTCTTTGCTGAGAGTCTCTCCGGCCAAAAAGTCTGACCTGTGGTGGGAGAGAGGGAAGGTCTTGAAAGAGACTGGTAATTGGAATTGAAACGGGGCTAATTTCAATAAATTGGACGTGACTAGAGAGTCCGAGGACCAGTCCCAGAGCTCTTAAAATCCTGCTGCCTAGTCAAACAAGAAGAATGGACAGAAGGGAATCGTAGGCAGTGACTGCAGAAAGTAAAATTTTATGCTTGTACCTCACGAAGCTGGATCTCCCTTAATAAACTAGTTTTATGTCTTAAAGGTGTCATATTTCCATTGGCCATTACCATTGTTTGAAATGTAAAAGGACCTCAGTCCAAAACTCAACAGTGTGGTGGATACTTGCAGTCAGGACCCCAAACCAACCATTTGCTATGTGACATAAATAGCAGTGCATTCAAATTGCTATAGGTGGGTGGTCTTGGCCTTCAGTCATCCAAAAATCTTGCGGCGTAAGTGACTTAATTAAGGGATCCCGTTGCTGTATGTAGTGTGTGAATGCGACCTGAGCCTCTTGCCATCAAGAGCGGAATTACAGACTTTCAACCCCACAGTAGAAAGTGTTTCTTTCGCCTCATAACTGTAACTGGAAGCAACTTATCACCTTGACTTTTCAAACCTGCAATTATTTATTTATGGAAGAAAATGCATTGAAATGTTAGCTTTGCTTTGCCCTCCCTTTGCTTTTCCACTTCCACCATTTTAAGCAGGTAGCCAGGTGTTTCTGTGTCCCTTGATAATGGGTTGTCCAAGAACTTATAGAGCCAAAGGCAAGACTTGTCTGAAAGATAATTCTCTTTCCTTCTTTGGAAAATATCTTAGTCCTTTAAAGATGCTGCACACATCATCCTGGAAGGAAAGGGCCTTTGAGAAGTGGAAAAAAAAGAGGGGAGACTTGGACCTTGACTGGAAAAGGGAAGGAGGTTGGGGGTTGGAGAGAAGTGAGAACCAGGGCAGTGCTTATGGAGATCTCCAGGAGGAGCTCAATCCCATTGGCCCCACGTGGCCCCAGCACTTGAGTTGTAGACTGATATTCATACCCCACTCATCTCCCCAATTTTCAACCGAAGTCTAAAGTTATCTGAAGTTACATAATTAAAATGATCCTTTTCTATGTTAAAAATTTTACCTTTGTGGAGGTTATAATGATCCATTTGGTAGTGGTTAGAGTTGGAGACACAAGTATGAACTCATATTTATTTTCGCATAGATATAGATGGCTACATACGGAAATACTTACATGTATGTACTCTGCTTAGTATACACATACCCATTTCCTTACTCTGTCAGCTTAGAGGACCTCAAAGCAACAGAACCCCAGTAGCAAGGAGCACATCTAGCACCTAGAGCTTAGTTTCTAATCCCATTCCCCAACAAATGAACCAGGGCCCCTTGAAGAAATGGCTGATTCTAGGCCTAGGGAAAGAAATGTACAGGATGTGTCTACAGCATCATGTAGTACCAGAAAGTAAGGAAGTGTTAAACACATACACCCACACAAAATAGGTAGGAATATGTCCAAGGGACACAGAAACCACCTGAAAGAGCTCCCAGTGGCTAAAGCCAGAACAAGCTGACGACAAAATGAAGTACTATTGGATGGTAACACGGAATAGAAAAGAAATATCCATGAGTCCATTCTGATATAAATAAATTATTGAATGTAAAAATAAATAGAGGAGAAGAAACAAATCTCCCATGTAGAAGAACTCCAAATGACTTGGGGATAGTCTCCTCCAAAGAGGTAGAACACAGCTCTCCACTAATTAATGTGGGTTTTACATAGGAACTTCCATCCAAAGAGGGCACCATGGAAAGTGGGGGGAACTAACTTTACAGAAAAGAAATCCAATACACACTACCTCAACCAGTTGTTTGAGTTCTGTATCCACCGAAGTCATGTTGATCATCTGTTCTCTTGATATGATGTGATGAGCAGGTCTGTGGGCTTCCTCCCGAAAACCCATAACCCCAGCCTAATCACGAGAAAAGCATCAGGCAAATTCCAACAAAGGCCAGACACTACAAAAGAACTTGCCAGTTCTCCTCAAAACTGTCAAGGTCGTCAAAAACAAAGAAAGTCTGAAGACTTTCATAGCCGAGAGGCGCTTAAGGAGACCTGACAACTAAATGTAACGTGGTATCCTAGATGGGATTCTGGAACAGAAATATGACACAAGGTACACTTAAAGTTGAAATCTAAGTAAAGTATGGACTATATATAGCTGATAATGTAACGGTACTGGCTCAATAGTTGTAACAAATATACCATATTATGATCAGGTGTTAACAACAGGAGAATGAGGGATGTGGCGTATGAGGTCTCTGTGCTATCTTCACAGTTTCTCGTGTAAACCTAAAACTTTTCTAAAAAAAATAAAGTTGACCAAAAAATAATAATACACAAAAGGATCTCGGGTTTATTTTAAGCCTGAAAAAGGTGGATACAATGGACCAAAGTGTGGGCATTGTATCACAAAGAGAAATAAAGCTTAATGGTGATCATCTCTGGAAAGAGTGTTAATAGGTTAAACAGTGTATACATTTGTAAATTGACCTGTATCCTATTGGAGCCAAAGAAAATATTATGTAACATGAGATATTAACAGTGGCAAATGTTTGAAGTAGTACTCTCACTCTGAGGAACACTTATTGTCCTTAATAGGAATTTTATGCTTAAGTAGGTTTAAAAGATTTGATATTTTCCTTCTTTGATTTCCCTACTTTCTCCAAAGCATTTGGGAGGATTCAATAAACCAATCTTTTTAATTCTACCCTCAGCTTTTAAATATTTGGAAAATGGTTCTGTCTCACTTATAATAAGAGATACATAAATTAAAACTGAAGTAGCATTATGCTCACATATGCAAAAATCCAAAAGTACACTATGTTGGTAAAGCGGTGGAGAAACAGGCACCTTCCTACCATGCTAATGGGAAATTGGGAAACTGGTAAAACCTCAGTGGAGGGGGATTTGGCAATATTAAAATTCCAAATGATCTAACAATTCCTTTTCTAGTCATTTATCCTATAGATATACTGACACACATGCAGATAACTTTTCAAGTTTATTCATTGCAACGGTGTGTGCTAATAGCAAAAGATTTGAAAGGTCTATAACTTAAAGGTCTGTCTAAATAAAGTAAGATGCATCCTTCCAATGGAATACACAGCTTTTTTTTTTTCAAAAATAAGCAAGCTTTATATATTGATATAGAAAATTTTTGAAATATATTACGTTAAAAAAAAAACAAGATCCAGAGCAGCAAATATATATATAGTGTGTGTGCGTAAGTGTGTATGTGTGTAAATAAGAATTTGCTTGTAAATGCACTTTTTTAAGTCCTTGAAAAGATAAACCAAATATTAACAAAGGTGATTACCTAGTTGAGGATGAAGAATAGGGCTGGTGAGTGGGCAGACAGAAGACGGAGACAGGGGATTTTCACTGAATACCTTTCGATATTTTTTGATGTTAGAACCATGTAAATATAACACCTACACAAAAAATCAAATAAGTTTTTAAAATCTACCTTGGAAGAAGTAGAAAGCTGCTGTCTATGATGCAGAATTCTTACTCCGATAACAGAGTCTAAATGTACTTAACCATATAGCATTCATGTTAATTAACATTTTCTATTTCCTTTAAATGAGTCATTTAGAATCGATGGCATAATATTCATGACTTTAGTATTTGCTATAGTTTTTACTTGCAAAAAACCTAATGGTAGTTTTAGAAACATGAGCTGTGATACAGTTAATTCTAATTACAATACTCTTCAAAAACATCTTGATAGTGGCGCCTGGGTGGCTCAGTCGGTTAAGCGTCCAACCTCGACTCAGGTCATGATCTCATGGTTTGTGGGTTTGAGCCCCATGTCAGTCTCTGTGCTGACAGCTCAGAGCCTGGAGCCTGTTTTTGGATTCTGTGTCTCCCTCTTTCTCTGACCCTCCCCTGCTCACACTGTCTCTCTCTCTCTCTCTCTCTCTCAAAAATAAAAAACCATCTTGATAATGTAAAGTTAAATGATACCAAGTAGAAATACAAGGCCTACACACAGGAATGTAGAGTGCTGGGTATGGTAACTGATTGAATAAATATATAAGATTTCTTTCTATTATTATTAAAATCTCATTAAAGAAAATTAATGTACTGTTTAAATAAAAATAATACCACTATAGCTTAAAAGCATATGAAAAGTTGTATAAAAATGCATAAAAATAACAGCACGAGGAGAGGGAGGGATAGAAAAGAAGGTATACTATTGTAAGGCTCTTATACTACATCCAAAGTGATAAGATACTACTTGAAGGTAGACCGCGGTAAGGTAAAGATGTACACCATAAACCCTAAAGCAGCCACCAACATAAGAGTTATTAACTAGTAAGTCAACAGAAGAGATCAAATGGAATTCTAAAAATACTTGATTAATTCAAAAGAAGGCAGGAAAAGAAAAAAGGAGACAATAAAGAACAGATGGGAGAGGGGTGCCTGGGTGGCGCAGTCAGTTGAGTGTCTCACTTTGGCTCAGGTTATGATCTCACAGTTGGTGGGTTCGAGCCCCACATCGGGCTCTCCTGCTGTCAGTGCAGAGCCCGCTTCGGACCCTCTACTCCCTCTCCTGCTCCTCCTCTCTCTCTTTCTCTGTCTCAAAAATAAATATTCTAAAAAAGGATAGATAGGACAAACAGAAAACAAATAACGAGATGACCAATTTAAACCCCACCTTATTACTGATCATATTAATGTAAGTGGAGTCTAAACACCTCAATTGAAAGGCAAAGATTGTTCAGAATGGGTAAAAAAGCAAAACTCAGCTCTATACTTCCTTCCAGAAACACACTGTTTGTATAAAGAGATAAAAAGATGAAAAGCAAAGGGATGAAAAAATTATACCAGGCTGACACTAATCAGAAGGCTGAGTGGCTACAGTAATATATGACAAAGAAGATTTCAGAACAATGAATTTTACTAGAGACTTTTCAAAAAATCATTTCCTAATGACAAAGGTGTCAATTCATTGGGAGAACAGAATAATCCTAAATGTTTGTATACCTTATGACAAAGTTTCAAAACATATGAAAGAAAAGCTGACAAAACAAGGAAAAATAAACAAATTCATCTTTATTTTTGAAGAAGTCAATAACCTCCTCAATAATTGATATAACGAATTAGATGGAAAATCAGTAAGAACACAGAGCACTCAAACAAAATTATCCACTAACTAGGCCTAACTGACGTTTATGACACACTTCCCCCAACAGCAACAAAATAGACATTCTTTTGAGGTGCACATGGAACATTTACCAAATTAGATTATAATCGGAGGCATTAAGCAAGTCTCAAAGAAAAAAAAATGTTAAAGGGCTCAAGTCATACGAGGCTATTCTCTGCCTGCAATGAGTTAAATTAGAAATTAAGGAAATGGAGAAAAAAATATAATTGTTTTCGTTAAATGTGTGAGTTAAAATGTTACTCACTGCATTTTCAGATCATGTTTTAGGACAACCATCAAAACAGATGCAAATTCAGCAGGAATTGACTCTCTTTCCACAACAAAGCCCAAGGCTATGTGTGAGTCACGTGAATTAGTCAGATACCGAAGGAGCTCGAGTTGCGCAGCTCTTAGAGGAAACGGCTCTTGTCATGCACAGACCAAAAAAATATTGCCTGCATTAAAAAGAAAAAATCTCTTCCCTCCCACCTACGGTCATAATACAACACAGAAAAGCATTCTTGACCGTTGGTTCATAATAAGTTACAACTGACGGGGACAGCTTCGGGGATCTTGGGGGCCGAGGAGCAGATGAAGAAAAAAATAAAGTTACGTGCAGATTTGATTTTCTACCTTAATAAACCAAAGTCTGACAAGCGGCCACGTAGGAAGATTGATCTAGTTCTTAATAAATTAAACCTTTCTCCAATCAGCAGGCGTGGGTGTTGTATTGTGGGAGGCCCCCTGGCTGGGATTTTAGCAGCTCCCTTCTCTCCCGCTGTGCTGTTTGCACCACTGGGTTGATGGTAAGCGGGTACGCGTAGTAGAAGCCGTGGATTTCAGGATTTTTATATTTTGCATTTTATATTTACTTACGTAATTAGATTGGTGACCATCAGAGGAAGTAAACAATGTGAGACAAGTATTATGTGAATATGGGGGGAGGGGAGATGGCATGTTTTATCTTTGTGTAATATGGTGTTTCCTGATAATATCTAGAATTAATACATCACAGCATAGGGGCAGAAGAATATCACTTGGCGGGATAGAAGTAGCACAGGAAGAAATAACCGAAAGACAAGTGGTGGATTTTGCACAACAGGAATAGAGTTGAATAGGGATGACTACAACTATAACTATGCGTATCTTCAATTAAAAAAATGTTTGAAGTATAATAAAAGTCATTAAAATTAATAGAGCAAATACTTCCAGATTTCAGAACACCGGTGATGGCAATCATACAGGTGTGTGGTCCCTAGGATCTACCAACGATTAACTGCAACATCTCTCCCTCTCAAGCTAAATTCTCATTTGCAAGATCATACACGTACAATGCAAATTGGCCCGTGTCATTTCTCAGCTTAGAGCATTTAATAGCCTCCTATGGTCTACAGCAGAAAGGCAATGCTCTAGACAGTGTTTAAGAACTTCTTAACTCGCCTGTGAAGTCTTTCTTACCACTGGCAGAATCCCTGCTAGCTTCCTACGGAAACAATATCAAAAGGCTTTATCTTTCCACAAACCCAGCCTGGGTGCCTCTAGCCAAGCCCTATATTCCGACTTGTGTCTACTGAGACTAAGAAATGGCTTACTTCCAACAGTAAGAATACTTCTCAGACTTCCCCTTAACTGGGTGGGGTGCCTCTTTTCCATAATTCTGTTCCACAATTCTTTGCGAGTATTTCCATCACTCTTCCAATACCATTTTATAATGTTCTATCTCTAGTTCCCCCACTAGACTGTTTCCTGAATTCGATTTTTGCATCCCAATGCCTATCACTGAATCCATAGTAAATGCTCAATAAGTATTTTTTAAGTTAGTTCTGAGAATGCTAATCTCACTAGGATTAAGCAAAGGAACCATCTAACAAAGAATTAGATCCAATTTTCATTCTAGTTTAATGTGCATCTATCGTAGAATGGTCCCTTTACACACACACGCACACACACACACACACACATACACACACACACACATACCCCAAGGCATATGTACAATCTGTTCTTACTCATGGGCAGGGTATATGGTTGGCTGAAGGGCTTCATTTGGAAAGTTCTCCTTAACTTACTCCAAAATATCTTACCCGTTACCTGCACAGAGGAGAAATATTTGCCACTCTAAAATGTGTCTCTGGCATGTAGATTCTTTTAGGCTCATTATTTTTAAGAAACACAGCTCAGGAAGAAACTTTGACCTTCTCACTAACTGCCTACGAGAATTTAGATACAGGACTTGCTCCTGGAAGAGAGGTATCATCACAGATAACTACATTGTGATATGAACTAGGAGCGGTAGACAGGAGAAACTTAGCAAGGTCTGTCCGTTAAATTTTCTCTCTGTGTCCCATGGTTTCTGTATAGCCCTGGAAACATTTGTTTATCAAACATTTACTCTTTCCACTCTGTGTGTGAATTACCTTCCTTCCCTTTGAAGCCCCAGACACTTATTGCTTTCTCCTTCGTCCAGACTGATATGTAGGCCTCATTTTGTCTGACCGTCTTTGGAATCCCTCATGTTTCTGGCGATCCCCCATATGTATGTAATTAAACTTTATTTTCTCCAATTAATCTGTTTCATGTCAATTTAATTCTCAGACCAGCCAAAAGAACCTTAAAGGGTAGAAGACAATTTTTTCTCCTTAACAGCTGCTACACTGCTAGAAGAAGGGCCACACCAAATGTTAACATCTAAACAAACAAATTTTAAAAATGCCTTTTCAAGTATTCTCTTTTTAAACACAAACAATCCTGAAAGAGGTTACCCTGAATTACAGCTGCTAGCCCATTTAGGTAGCCACTTCCCCACACCTACTGCCCCCACAGAGCCAGGAGCATCCAAGATCACAACCTGAGTGGGGGGGGGGTGGCTAAAGGGGGAGGGGGAAGGCACCATTCTGGGATCTGGGGTACTGTTTAGAGATATTGTCACACAGAGATAAATACAGAGGATGACCTTTGGAATCAGGCAAGTCTGGTTTGACATGTCTCCGCCTCTTCTGATTTGGCAGGTTATTTTACCTCTGTGAGTCTTGTTTTTAAGAGACCGCATTCTCCTGGAATGGCTGTGGGATTAAATGATGCAATGCTCATTGGCTCTTCAAGAAGGCGCAAGATAGGCTCTCAGCAAACGTGAGTTACCACCCACACAGCCATAGTGGGTAAACCAAGAACACAAGACCCCTGGGAGAGAAAGCCAGAAGACCCTAAAGACAGATCTGAAATATTTCACAACTGTGCCTAGAGCCTAGCCTTGCACAGTTCCCAGAGTCTCTTTACAGGGGAATAGTTCCCACATCTCCCAGGGGAACCCTAGTCTATCTCAAACAAAATGATCTACCCTTCTTCCTTAACTCTGCATTTCCATCTATTATTCCTATTAACTGTATGAAGTCCAGAAGCAACAAAGAATCTTTCCTTTGCATAAGGTGAGAAAGGAGGAAAAGTTCCAAAACCTGTATTTTCATATACTTATAGCCCTCTTCATCACACACACTCATGTACTAAACCCACGGAGTGACATCTCCAAACACTTGCAGATAAGCAAAATTTGTAAGCCAGAAACGTCCTTTATCCGTTTAACTGGTTGCTATATAGCCTCAGGTGGAGGTAGCTGGGCAAGTGTGCAAATTGATTTGCTTTTAAAGCATAAATCAGTGACTCTTGAATTTGGGAATGCTTCAGAATCACCCAGAGACCTCGTTAAAATACAATGCCAGACGGCCTGTTACTGGACTCCTTTCCATTGTGGAAGCATGCCTGGTTTTATTTTCCATATGTGTTCAAATAAAGACATCACTCTTGCTTAAACTGCCAGGTGACAGTATTCCCGGTAGACAGAAATTCAGGAAAAGGTAGGTTAGTCCTGAGCACTTTCTGAAGTGAAATAGTCGATAAAAGACCTGGGAACCCCCACGTTGTCTGTATTATTCACAGGAAGGTCTTAAGCACTAATCTCAATTGAACGAAGCTCCACAGAATAATTTCTCATTAGATAATGTTTGGAGCTTTGATGCTTTCGTAAGTGTGGACCGTGTTCAAATTCAATCATCAATTTACTACTAAGCCAAAGAATAACATATGGTTACGTTAAACTAAGTCAAATGTTTCAGTGCTGAAACGTATAATCAGCAAACATATAGAATGATAACAACACATTTTTTTAAAGTCCTTACTGTGTGCCTGGTACTGTGCAAAGCGCCTTATGTGGATTACCTCATTCGTGCCCGTCTCATTTTATTTTTTTAAGTTAATTTATTTATGCCGAGAGAGAGAAAGAGAGAGAGAGAGACAGGAAGGGGCAGAGAAAGAGGGAGAGAGAATCCCAAGCAGGCTCCATGCTGTCAGCGTAGAGTCCAACATAGGGTTCCATCCCACGAACCATGAGACCATGAACTGAGCCAAAACCAAGGGTCGGACATTTAACCAACTGAGCCACCCAGGCACCCGGAACTCACTTCATAAGCTGGGTACCATATCTCCAAATGAGGAACCCGAGGGACAAAGATCCTAACAAACGGGTCCCTGTGTCATTTCCATCTCACACCATGGTCTGCTCAGTAGAGTGGCTGTTTTTCTGGTTCCCTCTTCTTTTTGTGTCACCTCTCAGCAAAACAGCCGAGAATGGGCAGTCACAAACCCACGGAGACTACTACAGACTCATCTACGGGAGGTCAGGCTCTGGGCCCCTTAAGGCTAAGCCCGCAAACAAACACGAGCCACCTCCCTGGCTGTGTCACGCCCCAGCAGCTCCTTTCCTCCGGTCCTCCTCATCC
Organism: Crocuta crocuta; assembly: GCF_008692635.1. NCBI lineage: Eukaryota > Metazoa > Chordata > Mammalia > Carnivora > Hyaenidae > Crocuta > Crocuta crocuta. The sequence continues at coordinate 3,561,008 of NW_027532015.1, read as the reverse complement.
CCACAGCCCCCAGGACGTGAGTGAGGAGGGAGACAGATGTCACACTGTAGCCAGAGAAGGAAAAGCAAAGACTGCTGTGCCTGGCAAAACCTCTCTAACTCAAACCATTGCAGGAAAACAAGCTAATCAAATGCGATTTCCAGCATACTTTCAGAAGGATGCAATTGTGTTTTGCATGAAGAAACTCGCCGTATACTTTATGTATTAGTCCTCAGCAATACTGAACGGTGGAAGTAAAACAATGCCGGATTAATGTTCTGAGAGAGTATCTGGAACTCACTGCAGTTCTTTGCAAGACGGCACAATAGCTTTTCTTGAGTTAATTGTTTCCCTGCTTCTGCCATTGTACCTCAACACAGGAACCAAAACAATCCTTTTTTTTTTAATGTTTTTTTATTTCTAGGAGAGAGAGAGAGAGAGACAGCGTGAGCAGGGGAGGGTCAGAGAGAGGGAGTCACAGACTGAAACAGGCTCCAGGCTCTGAGCTGGCAGTCAGCACACAGCCCGACGCGGGGCTCGAACCCACGAACCGCGAGATCATGACCCAAGCGAAAGTCGGACGCCTAACCGACTAAGCCACCCAGGCGCCCCATAAACAATCCTTTTTAAAAGATAGATCATGGAGGGGCGCCTAGGTGGCTCAGTCAGTTAAGCGTCCAACCCTTGATTCCTGCTCAGGTCATGATCTCACAGTTGTGAGATCTAGCCCCTTGTCAGGCTCCATGTGCAGCGTGGAGATTCTCTCTCTCTTTCTCTCCCTCTCTGCTTCTCCCCCACTCGTGCTCCTCTGTCTCTCCTTCTCTCCCTGCAAATAAATATATAAACGTTTAAAAGATAGATCATTTCATCTCACTCCAAAGAAAAGCCAAAGATGGAAACCAGCTTCCCTCTAGGATGAAGGGATAAAGAAAACATGGCATGTGTGATATAATCTAGAAATATTATTCAGCCACAAGAAAGAGGGAAATGCTGCCATTTGTGTCAACGTGGACCTTGAGAGCAATATGCTGAGTGAAACAAGTCAGAGAAAGACAAATACTGTGTGCTCTCACTTATGCGTGAAACTGTAACAAACCAAATTCACAGGAACAGAGCAGATTGGTATTGCCCAGAGGCAGAGGTTGGGGGTAAGGGAAATGGGTAAAATGGGTCACAAGGTACTCATTTCCTTTTGTAAGATACGATCTGGGATGTAAAGTATAGCACGGTTAACAAGGCTGTATCGTATAGTTGAAAGTTGCTAAGACAGTAGATCTGAAAAGTGTCACAAGAAAAAAAGTAGAACTATGTGAGGTAATGGATCTTAGGTAAACTTTCTGTGATCATGTTACAATATATACACGCATCACATCATTATGTTGTACATCTTAAACCAATGCAGTATTACATGTCAATTGTATCTCAATAAAACTGGAAAGCTCACCTCCTCACCCAACCCACCGTGCTATTCACTCAACCTGCCCCGGGCCGCTGGGCTGCTTGATGGGTCCCGTGCCCGGCAGGTGCACACTTCCTGTGGGATTACCCATGGCTCAGCCATCACTCCTACAGGTTTTTGTTCAAACATCCCCTCCGCAGGGCGCACATACCTAACCACCCTCTGTGTCCTTCCCACTCATCTTCTCTATCCTCCCTTCTGGCTTTATTTTCCTGTATAGCAATTGGCACTATCCAGTATGTTTACCAACTTTTTATTGTGTTTCCGCTGTACTCCTCTCCCCTAGAATGTAAACTCCATACAAGCAGGAATTTTCATCTGTTTTGCTTTCTTCTATATCCCAAGAACCTAGAAGAGTATATGGTACCGAATGGGTGCTAAAAATCTCCTTTATGCAAATAGCTTACTTGATAAACTGCATGTTCGTAGCAAAAATGAAGATATGCTTCAGCCTGGGCATTGTTGGACAGTTTGTCACAAAATCTAAAATCGTGAGAACCAAACGTTCTTCTTTGGGGGGTTTCAATCCATTCTGTTCAAGTCGAATACAGTCCCTAAGTTCCTGCTCTGTGCAGAACCCCACATGGTAAACTTCCATTTATGCTGAATCATTGGGGACAGCATGATCTGTGGACTAAAAGTGACTGCATACATTAATCATTCGGGGACCGTCAAGTTTCAAAAGATCAGAGCACAGTGTGAAACTCACTTTAAACTTTCTTTGATTATCCAGAGACCACTTCAGAATTTTAGTGTGACTGAACGTCGCTGTTAGGAATATTATTTGCATTTTCTAGGTGAATGAGTGCTAATCTCAGCGATGCTGCTGGTCCTATGAGCAATAAAAGACAGTGTCTGTCATGAAGGGTTTACAGTCTAACTATGAAGAGAGATCACAAGAACTAAATCATTAGAAAACAAGTCATGAGGTTGGGGCGCCTGGGTGGCTTAGTCGGTTGAGCGTCCGGCTTTTGCTTAGGTCATGATCTCGCGGTTCGTGGGTTCGAGCCCCGCGTCGGGCTCTGTGCTGACTGCCAGCTCAGAGCCTGGAGCCTGTTTCAGTCTGTGACTCCCTCTGTCTCTGACCCTCCCCTGCTCACGCTGTCTCTCTCTCTCTCCTAGAAATAAATAAAACATTAAAAAAAAAAAAGAAAACAAGTCATGAGGCAACATACCAATGGATGTTCATGAAAATTACGTAAATGAGGAGCATGAATGGGTAATCTCAGCCACCTTCTAGGAGGAAGTGGTTGGCAACTGTGTTTTGTAGAATTTCAGAGTAGATAGAGATGGCAAATAGATTCACTAGACAGAAGCATGGTGCTTCTGATTAGAACAATGCTCTATAAAGAGGGAGGGGTTTTAGTACATTTTTGACCGCATGGACTAAGGAAGCTCATTTCCTAGTTCCCCAGACCACAGATTAAACTCGATCCACATTAGCGTCAGAAAACTTGTTCTTAATCAGGAGTCCATGAACACTGGACAAGTCAAGATAAAGGGCAAATTTTTAGAAGGAGTGATTGATGCGGTCCGTTTTTAAAGGTTTGGCTTCAAAGTAGAAAGTTTAAACAATAAGACTATGCCCAGTAGCATTTCTAGAATTTCAGCTTACTTGAAAAAGAAGTATAAAATAAACCAAATAGATTCTTTTAAATAGAGGAAGAACCAATTATTAGATTTATTTTTGAAAGAACACTGAACTATGTTATTGACAGTGTTCCAACAGGTAAATTAAGAAGCACAAAAGTTACACAGTAAGAAATCCAGCGTATTTCTGATTTGGAATGAGAACACCTCCGAAGTTTCTACAAATCAATATACCTTAATTAAGCAACAATGAGCTTATTCAAAAGTTATAATTATTTCAGAGCTAATCATATGACCTATTTCCTTAACATCCTTAACCTTAATTAAATTCCTTTGTTTTCCTTTAATAAAAATATATAACTCAAGCTAATTACAAAAGTTTTCATTGTTACTCAATATATGAGAATTAAATTATAATTTTGTGAGCAGATGAATAAATTAATTTTTCCAGGCACATATCTTTATTAGTTTCCCTGATTGAAAAGTTGGCAAGTTGGGAGTTTTCCACCCAGGTTGTGCTTCCCAAAGAAAACAACCCTGTGAACTCCAGAAATCGCCTTCTCAGGCTGGGCTTCCTGGCCGCAGGCCTCCGGTTAGGGAGCTTACTAAGGACAATGCAACGTTAAAAAAACTTTTGAATTGTCCTTCCTTCTCTTAATTTAGCATTAGAGGCAGAGAGGATGGGGGTGGGGAAGGAGAAAATTTGTGGTGAAAAGTAAATGGAACTGTTTGGTTTAGAAAAATCATTGAGTATAAAATAAAATGTCTTGAAATATTTTCTCATACGTAATGTGGTGTGAATTGGTTTTGTATAAATCTACCATCTCATTAGTACGGTCAGTAACCCACCTCTTTTAGTCCTAGAAGAAGTCTGGAAAATGCGATCGGATTTTTTTCTTTTGGAGTCATCTCCAGTGAGCTGTCATTAATTCACTTCTTATGTGTGTTGCTGTTGTTTATTTGCACGGGTTTTCTGGTTTCAAAATAAAACTCCTCTCAGATGCAGCTGTCCTGGTTTGGTTGCAGATTCCAACAGCATTTTCCGCTGGAATGTTGAATTTAATGAATGAAAGACCAGATGTTCCAGGTACATTCAGCCTGAGTTAAGAAGGGCATATATAACAGGGCCCTGATACCTCTTCAGGTAGTTCATAAATTAGTATTCATGTCTGCTCTTCAAAATTATCATCCTCTAAATGTAAGTGTAACATATTCTGTTAAAGAGAAATTTGTGATACCTTCCAAAATGCTATCAGACCACTTCACAGATAATATGAATTCATGTATACCATCTGATAATATAAGGTGGCCAACATCTGGGTGGCTCAGTCAGTTGCGTGTCTGACTCTTGATTTTGACTTTGGTCGTGATCCCAGGGTCGTAGGACCATGCTCCTGTCAGGCTCTGTACTGGGCATGGAGCCCACTTAAAGATTCTCTCTCCCTCTGCCCCTTCCCTGACTTGCATGCTCTCTCTCTCAAGTAAAATTTTAAAAAACAAAGATAAGAAAATATCATCATAGAAGTGTTTGTTCTACCCTCATATGATAATTTAATCGCTACAAAACCTCAATTAATCCAAGACAGTGTTATAAAAACAATTGTTCCAATGATAAAAATAAAAGGGGGGGCAGAGAGAAGCTAGAGAGTATCAAATATTCAGTAATGAAGTTACTTTCCATGAAAAAAATCTTAATAGAAAGTTTTTTAAAACCATAAGTGAATGATTGTAAAACCTAAACATCACTGTTCAAATCCACCATCCGATTATATCTGGCTTTTGCTCAGGAGTAAAGGCCTTCCTTTCCCTTCCCTCCCTCCTTCCTTCTTTCCCCCCCTCCTCTCTCTTCCATCCTTCCTTCCTTCCTTCCTTTCTTTCTCTGTCACTAGCTCTATTAGTTTGGTAGGGCTATAGTAATAAAGTACCACAGACTGGAGTAGCTTAAACAGTAGAATGTTATTTTCAAACTGTTCTGGAATCTGTTGGTAGGGTTGGTTCCTTCTAAAGGCCATGGGAGAAGGATCTTGCCTTTCTCCTCAGTTTATAGATGGTCATCTCCTCCTTATAGCTCCACATGGCCTTTCCTCTATACCCATCTCCATCCAAATTTTCTCTTCTTATGAAGGCATCAATCCTAATAGATTAGGGCCTGCCCTAATAACCTCATTTTAACTTTACCTCTTTAAAGACCTTATCTCCAAATACAATCACGTTCTAGAGTACTAGAAGTTTGCACTTCAACATATAAATCGGGAGTGGAGGGCACAATTCAACCTATGACTTTAGTATTATCAATGCATTCCAACATATTTTTAGCACCTGCTATTTTGACAAGCAAAGATGCTCAAATAATGCAGCTGCATTTGCTAAAGTATGGCCTTGGGGCACCTGGGTGGCTCAGTTGGTTAAGCATTTGACTTTGGCTCAGGTCATGATCTCACAGTTCGTGGGTTCAAGTCCTGTGCCGCACTGTGTGCTGACAGCTCAGAGCCTGAAGCCTGCTTCGGATTCTGTGTCTCCCTCTCTCTGCCCCTCCCTCTCTCACACTCTGTCTCTCTTTTTCTTTCAAAAATAAATAAACATTAAAAAATTTAATTATGGTCTCTTCCTCCTATCTAATTCCAAGGTCATGTATAGGTTATTAGTTTATAACTACACTCTACATAATGTAAATTATGCTCTTGAATGAATGGATTGCTTTATGGACAATTGTTAATAAAATGTATGCGATAGTCAAAATACCTACAAACTAGAAAGGCTCTTAAAGAGTTGATAGACTTGAGTTTTAGTGTCAGTTCTATTACTGACCAGTTTTCTAACCCAACCTCTCTAAGCCTTAGTTTCCTCACAGTATTGTAATGACCAAATATGATCATCAACATAAGACAGCATTGAAAATCTTAAAGTCCTATCCAAATAATATATATGATATTTTTAACCTTTTTAGAGTGAACCATAACATAGATACAGAAGAGTACATAATCATACCATCTAAATTTCAGTTTAGTTTCTTCCTTTCTAGTCATTATACTTTTATTTTTCCTTCTTGCCTTTTCATGCTGACAAAACCTCCAGTACAATGTTGAATAGAATTTTCATCATGAGTGGGTGTTGAGACAGACTCTAAAAATAGAGCCAAGATTGTCTAGAGGAATTTGTGAAAGATCTGATTTCTTTCTTTCATAAATGTTTGGTAAAGCTGCCAGTCAAGCCATGTAAGACTTTAGTTAGCCCAACTATCTCTCCTTTAAAGATAATCTGCCTTTTTTGTTTTTCTGTGCTTGCCTTTAAGACTTTGTTTATGTCACTGGTTTTCTGCTATTTCACTATAATGAGTTAAGTGAGGGTTTTGTTTTGTTTTGTTTGTTTTGTTTTGTTTACCTGGCTAGGGAATCTACAACCTATGGATTGTATCGTTCATCAGGTCTGGGAAGTTCTCAATCATTATTTATTTAAATATTATTCTTTCCTGTTGTCTTTCTCCTTTTCTTCTGGAACTCCAATTAAACATAAATTAGACTGAGGCTTCTAGCTGGCTCAGTCAGGGGAATACACGACTCTCGATCTCAGAGTTGTAGGTGTGAGCCCCATGTCGGTTTTAAAGAGTACTCAAAAAACTTAAATCTTGATGTATATATTAGATTTCCTTTAGTATCCTCTGTGTATAATTCCTCTACTTCTGGTAGTTATATTTGATACTTTCAAATCTGCCATGATTTCTCTTCTCAGTTATCTTTGCACCTGGTTATCTTTGACCCTGCACTGTATTTGTAGAAGTATTTATAGAAATAATTTGAGGCTCACAGTGAAAGCAATTTTCTCCAGGGAAGATTGTGCTTGCTTCTACCAAGAGGGGCATGCTACCAACCCAAGACCACCTCACATTAAATTCACAGTTTGACGTTCTGAAAGAGCAAAAGGAATTCAAGGCAATCAGAAGATCTCAACAGAGCTGGTTGTCTCACTTGGCGTCTGCTCCCAGTTTGAGGTCCCAGCCTATTGTGGCGATCATCACTGGTCTGGCTCCCCATCTTAAGCAAGATCTGGACTTTGATATTTGTCCTTTGGGTCCTCAAGTCTGTTAAAAGGAGTCTGTTCTAATATTCCAGAATCACAAAACTACCTCAGGCAAAACTGGCTTTTTTTCTTGCTTTCTTTGCATTGTCCTTCCGTATTTGGCTTGACCGTTTCTCGCTGAACTGTCACCTCATCAGTGTTTCAAGCAGATTTTTTAATTGTTGTATCCAGCCTTTCCAGTTGTTTTAAGCTAAGAGATCAGTGTAGACATCTTGACAGTTCACCTGTATCTCCTCTAACACTTCATAAAAACAAGGATGTTCTTCTACATCCAATACAACTATCATTCTGAAGAAAGTTAATATTGATATAATCCCATTATCAAATATAGAATCAATTTTCAATTCCCAGTCATCCTAATAATATCCTTATAGCTTTTTTTTATACATTTGATATCTTTTTCTCTTATCTAGAATCCAATCAAGCACCATGCATTATATTTGGTTGGTATGTCTATTCCTTTTTATTTTAAGAATGAATAATTACCAAAAGATCTGACTAGATACAGACATTCAAATAGTGGTTTGAAGTGTGAATAAGAAAGTGAACTTTCAATTCATATTCTGCTGCATTGTTTTAATTTTTTCAATGAGCATGTACGTCTTACCTAATAAGCCAAGATATTTTTAATGAAAGAATACACTTTTAAATAATTCAGGATGGTCATGAAATTCATGACATTTCTGCTTAATAGTTTTTCTTACTATCCTACATATTCCCCGTTTAGTTAAAAATATGTGACTTCATGTAGCAACACATTGGATTATGGAAATTCTGAAAACAATTATTTTCTCTTTCACAATAAGATTATCAATTTATTTTTCCTACAAACTAGGACTACCAACTTAAGGAAGCCCAAGGAAGCCATTGGTACTAAATCACAATTTACTTGAAAGACAAAATTAATTAATTTTGGGGGGTTTTAAGGGATTATGTCCATAGCTACTCTAATATTTTGGACTATACAACAGCTACTGTTCTAGATATCTCTGAGAACATGCATGTTACTCCTTGGATATGCATTTTCTTTAAAGGGTAAGACATGTAGCCTTAAAATCAGAAGACTTTGTTTTAAATCAAGACTCTGCTACTTACTACATGTGCAACCTTGAAACAGTCATTGATGCTCTTTGAACTTCATTTTTCTCATTTATCAGTTGGAGATGATAGTATCTACTCTTCAGGGTTATTCTAGGAAAGGATTCAAATGTGGAAGGCATTTTACAAAGTCTGGGACACACACACAGGAAAACATTAATTTTTCTCATTTTAAGAGCAAATCTCATATAATGATACGATATTCTCCCACCAGACAGAACCTGTTTTGAAGGAGAATTTTGAAGATAATCTCAGCTAGAGGGATTAATTCCCTAACTGGCTAAGTACATTTCTTCTACTTATGTTTTTTTTTTTTAATTAAAAAATATGCTTAGCTCCACTATTACTCTCAATCATAACTTTTCCTTGTGGATTTGCTTAAAGAATCTTTTTCACACTAAATGAATATGGGAATTTATTTCTTTTTCCTTGACTGGACAGCAACTATGAGCATTTTTATGTACATTACACAAAACAGAAAATTAAAAGCATTACAGTGGAAGGGAAAAACTATGTTAAGACTGATTTTAGTAAAAATTTTCATCTATGAACATAGCATTGATTTGAAATATTTACCTCTGGCCACGAAACTATGGTAATTACACTAGTGTCTACTGTCAGCTGCCTTTATAACTCGCATCAGAAAATTAATAAGCCTAATAATACAGTGCAAATTAGGCAAAACTTATTTTTCCCATACCCAGGTTTTTGCTAGATTAAAAAAAAAATAAGGCTGGGCCAACTAACTGATGTCTTTGCTAGATAAAGATGAAGCTTCTAGATAAAGATAGGATTTTTTTCTTACTGTGGAAAAATTGTGGTCTCTAAGTATTAACATTATAAGAACAGTATCTTGTATAGAACTAGGAGGAGAGTAAACTGAGGACGGTTCACTGTAATCCTGATAATCTGTGAGTGAACTGAGGAAGAGAAATCCATTCCAAAATGTTTATATGTTAATAGTTACTCTGATTAAATGGTAAGCCCTTATTTGTTTGTTTGACTCGAGAGAACTAAAGTGTCCTATTTCCCCACATATTGGAAAAAATCAGACAGAATGGCTTTGATCAGTGAGCCATGTTGGTTGAATCGTGGGCACAAGATTGAACAGAGTCAGATGATCTTGATTGTAGAACTGGTTCTACTAATAACTCAGACCTTGAGCAAATTGCTTAGTTTCTGTACAGGTAAAATGAGGAAGTTGCAGGAAACGGTCTTCAAAATCCCTTCCAATTATAAAATTCTGAAGTTCTGTGAATCAGCTATCTCTCCCCCCATTACCACATCCATCCTACTCCACCCCCCCCCCAACACACACACACACAATCCACTGTGGTTAAAAGACAGACCCAATATAGACCAGGGGGCTCCAGCAGGGAATTAAGGAGATAATCACAGGGACAAATAGGTGGAAGGCTGAAAGAGGGTAGGTGGAGTCAACACCCAGGATCCTGAGCTTTGGATGCTAAGTCATTGGGGTAGAATGTTCCAGACTTTGCATCCTGCTGTGTGGAGAGGGAAGATCTCGACTTAGTTATCCAAGTGCATTGGATGCACCTTGGCAAAAATAAACCCATACTTGGGGATTCTGCTATGAGATAACCTGGGTAGAGACTGAGTAAGGACAAGAGGACCTTCATCCCCTCACCCCTGAATTCATCATGAACAAGTCTAGTTGACAAAGGTCCACAGTGGGGTTGGACAGAGACACATCTCTGCAGGAGAGTGGAGGCTCTTGACAGGGTGGTCAGCCACCGCAGGAAATCACCAGTGACACCACTGGAAAATCTTTGGCACTTGAGATAACCAAAACCAGAAGGCATGTCAAGAAGCCAACAGNTTCAGGTCATGATCTCATGGTTCGTGGGTTTGAGCCCGGTGTCAGGCTCTGTGCTGACAGCTAGCTCGGAGCCTGGAGTCTACTTCAGATTCTGCATCTCCCTCTCTCTCTGACCCTCCCCTGCTCATACTCTCTCTCTCTCTCTTTCTCAGAAATAAATAAAATATTTAAAAAAAATTTTAAAGTTATGGATTCTTGGGACCATTATAATTTAGAATATTAAGGTCATTGTAATCTTATTTATACACTGAGCTTGTTGAAGCCTGCTCTATATAGATTATGTTTTCAACCTTTGCAATTTCTTAAAATGACACGCAGCAGAGAATTAATAAGATGAAATATTCATTTTTGCATGTTACCCTTAAACATTCATCAAAGAAACATGGTCAGGAGAAACAAGAACCCATGTTTATAAATCCTAACTCAATGAGTGCCAGTCCATATATTCAAATCTCCTTTTATTTATTTGTTTTATCACATGAACGTTGTTTTGTGTTATAAGAACTGTATCTTTATTTGAATGTTTCCATATAATATTCCACCTTCAGTCGTGTACATTGTGACTAAAAAGAGTAATATGTATTCAAGGAAAACTACTAGTGTTTGTCAGCAAACACTATACTGAACCTATTAACATCCCTTAAAACCTTATTTTCATGATTTCAAAATTAACCACTTTTAAGAAGCTATCACTTTTAAGGATCACTGCATATTTTCCCATTATGGTTGTATTTTATTTAATACAAAACTCTAAGTGCCATTTGTAAAACAATTTTGACTAAGACATATCAAAGTAGATTTATTTTCAGATCCAAGAGGAAATCATTTCGGTACACATTGTGTGTGTGAAAACCTCTCAATCAGCTTCTCTGAATTTACAGCCTATTCTGTTTCATACAGTCACCCAACAGTCTGCCCAAGACCAGTTCAGGAGGAGGTATCATTATTCTCACAAATACTGGAAAATTATGAGCATACATATATGTGCATATTTTGTGTGTGTGTGTATGTATATGTATATATTATACACACAAATATATAAGCATATGTATTTTATATATATAAACATCTATATATAAAAAATGGTTTTTAATCTGGAAAGGCATATATCAAAATGTTAATAGTGAGTAACTCTAGGTTTAGAATTATTTAGTAAATTTTGTGTTCTTACCATTTATTTTTCAGTCCTAGTTTTCCAAAATGGCCGTGTATTACTTGTAAAATAGAAATGTTTATTAAAACACTATAGATGAACATCTTATGTTTTGGAAACATGTTCATCATAAAGGGTGGCTATTTTGATGGCAGATTTTCAACTTCAGGAAGTATAATTGAGGAAGGGCCATGGCTGCTCCGAAGTATCATAACATTTGTGCCAAGTCCACTCTCCCCACGTCTGCTCCCAGCCAATGACAACCTGACAAGGTAACTGAGACAGGCCTCCTCCTGGGCGACATGAGACTCCTCTGATGGCCAATTTTGCTCAGGGCTCCCACTTGCTGAACTTTTTGTAGACTACATGGCAGTGCAGGATGCCACCACCTTACCTCCTGTCCCTCTCTCCTTCACTGGGATCAGACTAAGACCATGGTCTGATGCCTTGCCCAGCTGCGCCCAGCTCCCTTCACTTTTTCCCTCACAAATGTACAATGAAACTCATGTACATTTAATCTTATCTTGGTGTCTACTTCTAGTAGAACATGAAACTACACAGGCCACAAAGCAGTATAGCACATTATTATACTTTGGTTGGACAAAAAATATACATGTGCATATGTATCCTTGTGTGTGCACGTGTTTATACATTGCATATATACACATGTATCTATATGTATTTACAAATAGAAAAAAGTAGGAAAAGTGGCTCTCTCAGGATAGAAAGAGCATATGTGATTTTTGTCTTGTCTGTATCTTCTTAAATTTCTACAATAAGTATATGTTACTGTGTAATATGAAAAGTTATGTATTACTGTGTACTATGAAAAAGTAAACCTTGTAACCTGAAAATGCAAACTTGTGCAGCCACTCTGGAAAACAGTACGGAGATTACTCAAAAAATTAAAAATAGAACCACCTTACCACCCAGCAATTGCACTACTAGGTATTTATCCAAAGGATACAGGTGTGCTGTTCCAAAGGGGCACACGCACCCCGATGTTTATAGCAGCACTATTGACAATAGCTGAAGTATAAAACAGCCCAAATGCCCATCAACAGATAAATGGGTAGAGAAGATGTGGTATGTATATACAATGGAGTATTACTCAGCAATCAAGAAGAATGAAATCTTGCCTTTTGCAGCAACATGGATGGAGCTGGAGGGTATCATGCTAAGTGAAATTAGTCAGAGAAAGACAAACATCATACGGCTTCACTCATATGAGGAATTTAAGATACAAGACAGATGAACATAAGAGAAGGGAAGCAAAAATAATATAAAAACAGGGAGGGGGCAAAACATAAGAGACTCTTGAATATGGATAACAAGTAGCGGGTTACTGAAGGGGGTGTGGGTGGGGAATGGGCTAAATGGGCAAAGGGCATTAAGGAGGGTGCTTGTTGGGATGAGCGCTGGGTGTTGTATGTAGAGGATGAATCACTGGGTTCTACTCCTGAAATCATCATTGCACTATATGTTAACTAACTTTGATATAAATTTTTAAAAATTAAAGGAAAAGGGGGGGAAAAGTAAACCTTTACATGTTACTAATTTAGTTGAATCTGACAGAGTCATTTATGCCTAATTTTGCACTTTACCAGGTTGATTAAAGAATACATCCATTCATTCATTTCTTCACAGAAACATTTGCTATGCCTGTTACGTGTGAGCCCTGCGTGAGGCCCCATGGCAGGCACAAAGGTAAAGATGAATCAGTGAAGTCAAAGAAACAGGTGTCTGAAGGGAAATGAGTAGACCATGGGAAGTGCCCTGACAGAGGCACAAAGCAAATGCTGTGAAGTTCCAAAAGATGGAAAAAGATACCTGTCTGGAGGACCAGGAGAAGTTGGTATAGAGGCAGAATTTCAGCTAGACCCTGAAGGAACAAATAACATTTTTTCTTCTTTTACTTTGGAACTGTATTAAGCAGCCTTGACCGTTGGAGCATGGTTTTGGAGTGCTTCAAAGTTTGAGACTGAGTTTTTTATCCCCTCTCCTTTGTCTCAGTGCATTGTTCACGACATTTTCCACCCTCATCTTTCCATCCACCAACTTTGTCCCAAGGCAGGGGTCTCCTTGCCAGCCCAGACCCATACCTGAATCAAGGAGTCATAGTCTAAGGTTGCTGTAATCTAGGTGTTTCTGGCCAGCTAGTGTGGTTTCTTCAGATTCTTCTCTTGGAGGAAAGAAGATCTCACTAATTGTAAAGATGCTTTTGGTTTCACGAGTGATCACATCTCCATCTGTACCAATGGCCACAGTGGCCTTTACCAGACACCCTCGTTTCCTGTTGGTTTCTCCTATTCCTTCAGTAACAGAAGTCTGGGCATCCAGTCTTCAAGTGTCTACTTCAGTTGGATCAACTCTCTTTTTGGAGCTTTAGAAGTTGGGCATATCCTGACACACCAGAGGCAGATGTTATAAAACAGGTCACATTTTAATAAGTAAAGATGGGGGGGCAAGCACAACACCAAAGGCTTGGTCCCAATGCTCTACCTTCAGTTCATGAAGCAGTCAACTTTACAAATTAATGACATGGGTTCTGTATGGAAAACAGCATAAGTTTACTATGATCAGGAGCTCACAAGATTTTTCGTCATTTCAACTAAAGGACTAGACTCAATTTGTTTAAAAGTAGCTTAGTACCATAGTCTTTCCAGACTCGGAAACATCGCATGAAAAATGTTGAAAATTATTTTGTCATGAACAGAACATCTTTCTGTTCTGTTCAGCTATAGTTCTGAGACATTGATGATTAGTATAAGTGGGGTGGAGTTGGGGCAGGAGTGTGTATTATTAACGTCCTCTAAGGTCAAGTTCTGCTACATGAGCCTGTACTGTTCCTTGGTTCACCACAAGCTTGAAATTCCCATACTGCAATCCTTTGTCACCTTGAAAGCATTTCCTTCTTCTAAGAGTTCTATCCAAATCTCACAAGACTGTTCAGACTCGGAACCATTAAAGGTATAAAAGCACCTCCCAATCACTTCCTTATCTCAAAAGTCCTGCCCATTCTTCGTGGTTAACAGATGAGCTGTTAGAAACTAAGAATCTTGACATTATCACATGGAAAGGAAAAGTAGTTTGAAGAAAAAAACAATAGAACACAACATTCTTCAGTGAAATGCTGACTTTGAGTTTAACATAGACAAAGCAGTTATTCATAGATCTGAGGTAACATTCTTTTAGGTTTTATTTAAAGCACTGCTATAGTAGCTGAAGCTGGAGTCTACAAGTATTTCCTTAGCATGTCATTTTTTCCTGCAATTCAGATACATAGACTTATTATTATAAAGTTCTTCAGAATTCATAAGGTTTTCCATTTTATAATAGAAAGCATTTCAACATTTATTTTAGAAAAAATGTTTAGAAAATGTCATGAATTTTTCTAGTAAGTAACCCAATCATTAGGTCTAGGAACTTGGAGATTATCCAGTGCCTCTAGCCCTCCCCTCTGAAAAGTCAGAGTTGGTTTCCTTTCTTTTTTTAAAAAATTTGTATAGGAATTTTGCTCTCTGAGAAGAGGTAGGGAAAGATGAGGGGGTAGTATTCTATAGGTCTATAAAATCTGTACCAAATAGATTGTGAAAACTAGCTGTGCGCTGGCATCACGCTTCTTCTGGGCTCACCAGGGCAAGGAAGCAGAGTAGGCGTGTGGGCACTCTGCATATACAGAGATATGAAGCTTGGAAAGACCATACAAAGTTTATTATCTTAATTTTGTAATTTGTAAACTCTTTGAGAATAAGGATTCCCTTTTCATCTGAGTGTCTTAAAACGTGGCTCTCTACACAACAGCAATTGTACTTTTGTCTATTTAGTTTTCAGACCCTGCTTGGGACCTAGATGAAATCACTGACTCTTTACAACAACCCACTGTCCCCAGAGGCCCCTCCTCCTGCCCCAAGATCTGAGGCTGAGACACAGTTCTTTTCTGTTCATTGATGAAAATTGTTGTGAGTCACAGAGCGATTCTGTTACAAACAGGATAAGCATGAGGCCCCTGAGTCTCACAGAAGAGTGGGTTGAATTAAGGATTTTTAGCCACCTTAGTGCCATAATGGCCACTGAGCCAAGAGGACTTATGTCCAGATACCAGTGCAAGGAAGACCAGGTTCAACAAGGATGGTAGAAGAATGACAAGAGCAAGGGGTGGGGGAGTTCTGTTGTACCCCAAAGCCTTATTTATGTGGAAATTTACACACTTTGGGCAAGATTAAGGCAGGATAGAAAACAAAGGAAGAGGCAAACTCCCTACCTCTCTTCCACTCCGCTGCACCCCCCCACCCCCGCCCAAGAACCTGCCCCAAACGTAAGGCCACTGCTGCTCAGATTTTTTGTCTGCAGCGCTGTCAAGTTTTCTTTTTCTTCAATTCTTTTAACCATCGTGGAATGAGGTCAGTACTCTGTGATTGTCATCTCGTTCCAAATTCTTGAAATATTTTATTATTTACAAAAGATTTCCCTACTGACTTAGGACAGGAAAAAATATGAATGTGCAAACCCTGACACAGTCCCAATAATAAAAGTTTCAATTGTCACGGCCTTAGTTAAACCAAGATTATTCCTGAAGGGCTTTTGAAGGAAAATATTTAAGAAACAGAGTTTAACTTGTTTGTTTTTATGAAGAGTTTTATTTTGTTTGTATATGTATAAGTAACACATTCATTGTTAAAGATTCAGAAAAACGCCACCCAAAAAATTGTGAGGAATAAAAGAGAAATTATCTCTAATGTCACCATCCAATGTTATATTTTGGAATCTGTCTTTCCAGACTTTTTCCTACATATACCCACATTCAGGCATATACCCCCAGTTTTAAATGTGATCAGAGTATTTTTCATAATCTGTCATTGCAATCTATCTCCCTTTTTCACCGTATGTAATAGTGTGGCATTTTTTCATGTCAGTGTACATAGGCCTACACTTTTCAATCATTACATTGTATTCTATTGTATCAATGCACCATAATTTAGCTCATTACTTATTAACATATACTCATATTATTTTCTACTTTTTTTTTACTATTTTAAGGAAGGTTGAAATAAACATCCTTGAACATTCACCTCCAGATATATGTCAAATTATTTCTTCCTACGAGTGCAATTGCTAGGTCACACAGTTTGCATATTTAAAATTCAAATACATGCTGTTAAAAAGCCTTGTGGGATGCTTATACTTATTCTACGCCCACTTCTAAGATATAAGAAAGCCTCTGTCTCCACTATGCCAATGTTGGGGTTTCTCTTTTTTTAAACTTTGGCATTAATAAACAAAAATAAATAAATCCATTGTTTGTGACTGAAATTGACTATTGAGAATGAATTTATTTTCTTATATTTATTAACCATTAGCAATACTTCTAAAAATAACCTGTTTATGACCTTTGTTCACTTCCTGTGGATTTTTAACCTTATGACTTTTAATAACCTTTTGTATATCGGGGAGAGTAACATTAGTCCATAGAGACTATAAACTGTGAGAGCCAAGGCCATCTTCTTCAGTACCACAGAGCTAGCCCTTCATATAATGCCTGACTCAGGGCAGACCTGACTAGATGTTAGAAGTACATTCTCCTAGTTTATGTTTCTCTTAATATTCTCTTAAAATTTTTTCTGTCCAATAGTCTGTAAGCTTCAAGTAGTAAAAATCTATCATATATTCCCTCATGATAGATTAACATTTGAGTCATATGCTTCCCACATCAATATTATAAAAATAACAACAAACCTTTATATACAGATGTTGTAAACATTTTACATATGTTCATTCACTTAATCCTTGTAACAAGCCTTTGTCTATTACAGTATGTCCCAACCCCATGCCTACGTAATTACTCCTTTTAAAAACTATTCTAGCTATTCTTCTCAACTGATCTTTTAATAGGCAATGCTTTCACATTTTCTATATATATATACATATACATATATATATAATTTATTGTCAATTTGGCTTACATACAATGTCCAATGCTCATCCCAACAAAGTGCCCTCCTCAATGCCCATCACCCATATTCCCTCTCCCACACGCCCCCAACCTCCCCTTTCCATCCACCATCAGTTTATTCTCTATTTAAGAGCCTCTTGTGTTTTGCCACCCTCCCTCTTTATTTGTAACTATTTTTTCTCCTTCCCTTACCCCAAGGTCTTCTGTCAAGTTTCTCAAGATCCGCATATGAGTGAAAACATATGGTATCTGTCTTTCTCTGACTGGTTTATTTCACTCAGCATAATACCTTCCTGTTCCATCCACGTTGCTGCAAGTGGCATGATTTCATTCTTTCTCATTGCCAAGTAGTATTCCATTGTATATTTAAACCACATCTTTTTTATCCATTCATCAGTTGATGGACATTTAGGCTTTTTCCATAATTTGGCTACTGTTGAAAGTGCTGCTATGAACAGTGGGGTCCATGTGCCTCTATGCATCAGCACTCCTGTATCCCTTGGGTAAATTCCTAGTAGTGCTATTGCTGGGTCACATTTTCTAAATCAGACGGGTAGAGGGGTAAAAAGAGATCTCTTACTCTCTCCCCTTCACCACAGCTGCTCTCATTTTCCTCCCCAGTGCATGTGTGTTATTTCCCCTCCTCTTTACACAAATTATAGTATGGCACACACAGTATTCTGCATCCTAGTTATTTGATTCACTTAATAAAATATCCAAATGTTCTTTAAAATCATTTTGTTTACTTTTGATTGTGATTGAGTTGAATTTATAAACTTGAGGACGATTTTCATCATTCAAATATTGTCTTCCCAGGACAGGTGATTCAGTTGGTTAAGCAACCAACTCTTGATTTTGGCTCAGGTCGTGACCTCATGGTTGGTGAGATCAAGCCCTACATCGGTTCTGTGCTGACAGTTTGGAGCCTGCTTGGGATTCTGTCTCCTTCTCTCTCTGCCCCTTCCCTGCCTATGCTTTCTCTAAATAAATAAATAAACATTCTAAAAGTAAAATAATATTGTCTTCCCACTCAAAAATACATTATTTCTGTGGCACCTCGGTGGCTCAATTGGTCAAGTGTCCAACTTCAGCTCAGGTCATGATCTCATGGTTTCTGGGTTTGAGTCCTGTGTCGGGCTCTCTGCTATCAGCTCACAGCCTGGAGCCTGCTTTGAATTCTGTGTCTCCCTCTCTCTCTGCCCCTCTCCCACATATAGTCTGCCCCTTCCCGCAAATAAATAAACATTAAAAAAAATTTTTTTACTTTATTTATTTTTGAGAGTGAGACAGAGAGAGACAGAGTGTGAGTGGAGGAGAGGCAGACACAGAATATGAAACAGGCTCCAGGCTCTGAGCTGTCAGCACAGAGCCCAACACAGGGCTCAGACCCACGAACCATGAGATCATGACCTGTGCCGAAGTCAGACGCTTAACCGACTGAGCCACCCAGCCTCCCCTAAAAAATTTTTTTAAAGAAGGTATTATTTCTGTTTTTTTCTGACTTACTTTTGTGTCCTTCAGCAGTTTCCAGTTTTCTTCTTATAAGACCTATATATTTCTTAAGTTTATTTCAGAATAGTTGGTTTTTTTGGTCTTTCTCTATCTGAGAGGCTGGGGGGGAAATGTTTCCTTTTGTTTTTTTGACTTGCATTTATGTTATTACCAATGAGGTGATACACTTTCATACATTTATTGTTCATTTATAGTCTCTGTAAGTTGAATTTCTCATCCTTATGCATCTGAATGGCAGAGAAGGCTTGAGAGGGTCCCCAGGACAACTAAAATAATTGTTCAACACATTAAAAATCTAATTCATCATTCTCACAAAAGCAATATCTCCACCTTACTTCTCTGTTTCTGTTAACAGAATAACAATCCTTCATGATTCAGGCTCAGAATCACATAGCTTTCTTTGATAACTTTTTCCTCCTTCACCCCCTACTTTATGTCATTGGCCTAAAGTGATTTTTTAAAATCTACTACTGAAATTTCTCTTGCTTCTGACTCTTCCTTTTCATTGCCACAGGTTTGTTCAAGTCTTCTATTCCTTGGTCCAGAAATAATCAGCTTCCCGATCTCCCCAGCTCCTCTCTCTTCTTTCTGCATCTGAACAGAGGATAGATAAAATACAGATCCAAGCATATCCCATTGTTCATAAAACTTGAATGATATACCACTGCCTCCTAGATTTGTCTTTTAACACTATCTTACTTTTTCCCTAAAGTTCAGCAAAACCAAACTACTAACGGCTCCTAAAATATTTTCTATGATTTTTCTGACTGTACTTTTTCTTCTGCTATGCATCTGTAATGTCCTCCTTTTTTTTTCTTTTTCAACCTCATCACTTCCTCAAGGCTCATCTGAAATATCATCTCCAAGAAGCCTTTCCTGTGATCTCCAACTCTTCTGAAGTCCCAGAGTAACTTTCTTTCTCTTAAACTGCCCACCCTATTATTATCACCACTATAAATTGTTTAAGCAAAGAGAATATGTCTTACATGATGGTATAATGAAAAAAAATTCTGGGATATGTGGTCAGAGGATCTGTTGAAAGCCCCATTGTTCACTTACTAATTGTTTTAGATTGGGTAAGTCATTTAACTTCTTACTCTAAGATCTTTTGTTGTGAATTGGTGGTGGTAGTAATAATGTATATAACAAAAGACGTTGTGAAGAACAAAGAAGATAGTGTGTGTGAAAAAAACCTGTAAATTGTAAAGTGCTGTATAATAAATATTGGTTTGGAATTGATAAATTCAGTCTGCCTTGAGTTTCTTCCCATTTGTGCATCACGCCAATGTATCAAGGTGCTGTATTCCACATAAGACAGTAGCAATAATTTCTAAAGAGATTTTACATCATGAGCTAGTCTCAAAATGGGAATTGTTGGGGCGCCTAAGTGGCCCAGTCACTTAAGTGTCCAACTTTGGCTCAGGTCAGGATCTCACGGTTCATGGGTTCGAGCCCCACATTGAGTTCTGTGCTGTCGGCACAGAGTCCACATGGGACCCTCTGCCCTCTCACGCTCTCTCTCTGCCCCCCTCCCACTCATTCTTTCTTTCGAACAATTAAATAAAAACTTAAAAAAATGGAAATTGTCATTATTAGTTGGTTGAGAAAAAGATGTTTTAAACAATGGTTTTATAGTTGTTTAAATGTGAAGAGGAGCTTCAAAAGCAGTGAACATCTGTGGCCACTTTAAAGATAGTGACATTGTTACAGATTGTAAACAATTGCTAATCATGCTGACAGAAATCTTTCTGAAGGAAATATATTTCTATTAAAGAGTCTGTGATGTATGGTGACAGGCAGAGATAAAGATCAGAAGATTAGCCATTCTAACTACTGTTTTCAGGTCTAGTCCTGAGGCAAAGGATGTCTGAGTAAATGAAGAAGATTGTTGATTTCCCATGAACTTCATCGTGATTATTCTCTGGAAATAAGTTTTTAAATCATTCATAATAACAACATCTGGTGCTTCTCCCCACAGTGGCATCACACAACCCATACCATATTTTGTACACATGGAAATGTGTGTGCCCAAACCACCTCACCTATCCTAAAAGAAATAAGACAAAAAAGAATGAGTGACTCTCTTCCTTCATATAACTATCTTCTTTCCATGAATTTATAATCCCTTTCCCAACGTTTTTACTCCAAGTAAAAAGGCCTTGCTTTCCACATATCTGAAAGGTCAGAGGCCCCCACGACCTTTCTACTTTCCCTCTCTTTCTAAGCTTAAGTTTCTTTATATTGTCACCATCTTTCTCTAGTTTTGCAAATGTTATTATTGAAGTACAAAATATATCTAGAAAAGTGCCAAACTCACCCTTAATTTTAGTATATAGCTCGATAGATTTTTGCATATGTTCGAATGCAAACCACCACCACCCAGATCAAGATGTGGAACATTTCTAGTACCTTAGTAGGCTTCTTCACGACTCCTCATAATCAAACCCTTCACCCAGTACCCCCTAGAGTCATTCGGACTTGTATCACCATCAATTAGTTTTGCTCGTTCTTGAACTTCATATGTATAGAATCATACATTGTGTACACTCTTATGGGTCCAGCTGTTTTCTCTTCCCAGAATATCTCTGATATTTATCTATTTTGTTAATCAGCAATTAATTCCCTTTACATACATAACAACTTTATTAAATAGAATTCACATACCATAAAATCCACCATTTCAAAGTACAAAATTCAGTGGGTTTTGGTATATTCAGAGTTGTGAAACCATCACAATATGTAATTTTAGAACATTTTCATCATCCCGAAAGAAGCTTTATACCAATCAAGTCACTCCAAATTCCTCCCCTTTCTCCAGCCATTGGAAACCATTAATCTACTTTCTGTCTATAAGTTTGCCTATAAATGGAATCATACAGTATGCAGTCTTTTGTGAGTTTTTCCAGTTAGCATAATATATTCAAGGTTCACTCATGTAATAGCATGTATCAGTACTTCATTCCTTTTAATTGCCAAATACTATTCCATTGATGGAAATACTACATTTTGTTTATCCTTTTACGGGCATTTGGGTTGTTTCTATTTTTTGGCTATTATGAATGATGCTGCTATAAATATTTATGTACAAGTTTTTTGTGTGTGGACATATGTTCTCATTTCTCTTGGATATATACTTAAGTTTTTAATTTTCATGAAGTCCAATTTATCTATTTTTTATAAGTGACAAAAGAAACAACAGTGGTTATGGAGGCTGTCAAGTTCAAAATCTCTATGATGAGCTGGCCGGCGGAAGACCCAGGAAAAGCCAGTCAATGCTGCAGTTTCAGTTCAAAAGCCCTTAGTCTGGAGAACTAGGAAGAAGCAATGTTCCAGTTCAAGTCAGAAAGCCATCTGCTGGAGGATTTCTTCTATTTGAGGGAGTGGTCTTTCATTCTACTCAAGCGCTCAACGGTTGGATGAGGCACATCTACATTACGGAGGGCAATCTGCTTTACTCAAAGTCCACCAATCTGAAAAATAATCTCCTACAAAAACACCTTCACGGAAACACGCAGAATAATGTTTGGTCAAACCAAGTTGATACATAAAATAAACCAACACAGCTGGGTCATAGAGTAGGCATATGTTTAACTTCAGTAGATACAGCCAAAGTGTTTTCCAATGTGGCTGAACCAATTTATACTCCCATCTGCAGTGCAGGTTACTGTCTATCTTTCTTTGTCAGCCCTAGGCACTGTCAGTCTTTTCAATTTTAGCCATTCTGGAAGGTAGGTAGTGATATGTCATTGTGTTTGTAATTTACATTTTCCTAGCAAGAAATTATGTGAAACACTTTTCCATGAACCTCTTGGCCATTTGGAAGTCATTTTTGTAGAATATTGCTTTAAGAGATTTTCCCCATTTAAAAAATTGCATTGTTCAGTTTTTCATCTTGATTTACAGAAGCATTTTTTTTTACATATTCTGAATATGAGTCTATTGGCAATATATGTACTCAAGTATATTCTTTCTTAAGGGCGTCACTATCTAGATACTCTCTTGATAGTGTTTTTTGATTCATACAAGGTGTTTTGGTTTTTAATTTCCCATTTAGATCTATGATCCATCTTTTTTTTTTTTTAGGTCTGTGATCCTTCTTGAATTAATTTTTTTTTTAATGTTTTATTTATTTCTAGGAGAGAGAGAGAGAGACAGCGTGAACAGGGGAGGGTCAGAGAGAGAGGGAGTCACAGACTGAAACAGGCTCCAGGCTCTGAGCTGGCAGTCAGCACAGAGCCCGACGCGGGGCTCGAACCCACGAACCGCGAGATCATGACCTAAGCGAAAGTCGGACGCTTAACCGACTAAGCCACCCAGGCGCCCCTTGAATTAATTTTTATACATGGTGTGAGGTAGGAATCAAATATCTTTTCTTTCCATATGAGTAGCCAATTTCTCCAGCACCATTGGTTGAAAATATTATCCTTTCCTCACTGAATTGAAGCAGTGCCTTTGTCATAAATCAAGTTCTATTTCTGGATACTTTATTATGTTCCTTTGGTGTATTCATGCATCTTTGTGCCAATACCACACTGTCTTAATTATTGAGTCTTATAATGTCTTTAAATTTGGTAGTGTAAGTCTTTTAACTTTGTTCTCCTTTAAAATTTATCTTGGGCGGGGAGGGGGGGGGGCGCCTGGGTAGCTCAGTTGGCTAACCGACCGACTTCGGCTCAGGTCATGATCTCATGGTTCGTGGGTTCGAGCCCCGCGTCGGGCTCTATGCTGACAGCTAGCTCAGAGACTGGAGCCTGCTTCAGATTCTGTATCTCCCTCTCTCTCTGACCCTCCCCTGCTCACACTGTCTCTGTCTCTTTCTCAGAAATAAATAAAAACATTAAAAAAATAAAATAAAATTTATCTCAGATATTCTAGGCTTTTAAATTTAATAAATATTAGAATCAACTTTCAGTAATTTCCTTCCTTTCTTCTTTGTTTTTGTCTCAGAAAATGTCCCTTCTCCTAAAAAATTAAATGTCTCCTTTTGTGCCTTCAGTGTTAATCGCATAGACTTCTCTTATATGCTCAAAGGTCATCACTTCATACTTGCACCTTCAATTTTTTACTCTCCGTTGAATTTTTCCCCTCAGCAGATAAACACAGCTAAATGTCATATTTCCTGCTAAAGCACAATGAACAAAAACAAATGTTTTTCAACCTTTTCAACCCTCACATCACTATCCTCTGTCTTTGTGGTCTAATATTTTTAAATACATGTATATTCATTTTAATTATAAAATTGCTGTATCACGATACAAAATTTGACAAACCACTGCAGGAAAATTATAATTATTTCATAGTATCTTTATATGCATATGCATGTATTCTCTTCAGTGGTGTAAACTATGTATGTTTTTCAAAAGTTCTCTATCTTCTTCCTTCACTTAATATTATAAATATTTTTCCATACTGTTCCATAATCTTAATAATTACTTTAAATGATTGCACCACACACAACTGATTACCCAAATCCTAATTTTTAGAACAATAGCATATTCTTTTAAATAATAGTGTATTCAGAAATTTTTGTTGCTTCAAATTTTTACTCTTATAAGTAAATATTGGTATAAACATCCTCATTCATGTAGCTCTCCCTTTCATGACTATCAAGCCTTTTGAAAGAATAGTCTGTATTTCATACTTCGACCTACCTCTCTACTTATCCCTTAACTCCTGAAATCTACCTGCTCCTACATTACTATCAAACAACTCTCTTAAAGGTCACAATGACCTTCTATTCAGCAACTCAATGTTTTCGAGCCTGCATCATCCTGAATCTCTTCATAGCACTTAATACTGTGGGCCTGGTTGAAATTCCATCCTTTCTCTTTGATTTCTAGCCTAAATTTGCCTACTTCTCTTGCTTTCCTTGCTTTTACCTCGTCCTCCAGGAATGTGTAATGGATCCTCCTCACTCTTCATCTCCTTCGGCAATCTCATGGCTTAATTATTAATATAACATCCAGTGTATATCCCCAGCTGTGATCTTCGTTCTGAACTTCAGTCCCATGTTTTCACATGCTGATCATTTCCATCTAGATATCTCTTTGGCATCTCAAATTAGGGGGACTATCATGACGATCATCATCTCTTCTTCCTATGTACCCTAGTCATTTAGCCCTAAACCCTAGAGTCATCTTTGACTTTCACTTCTCTGTCTTTGACTCCTCAACACTTGTTCCCTCATATAAACCAGGAACTGTTTCATGAGTGGGCATGTGATTCAGTTATGGCCTAGGAGAGAGGAGGAGTGGTGGGGAGTGGTTCTGGGAAATATTTTCTCTCTTAAGAAGTCTCTTCTTCCTCTGGACATTATGGCTTTGAGATATGATCATTGGAACCGCCACTGCCATCTTGCCATTAGCCAGACAATGATGCTAACGCTCATGACATTGGGGCAGAGATAGAAAGAACTTGGTCCTTGATGATATTATCAAGCTTTTGGATCTTTCAAACCTGAAATCTACTCTAGTTTATAATATCCAAATTTATGAGATCTAAATTTCCTTATTGCTTAATCCATTTAAAATTGAGATTTGTTACATGCCAGTGAGAACATCCTTACTGATAGACCACTTTATATCAATTCTTCATTATCTCTCATTTGGGCTATTGCAATTCTATGTGGTCTTTATGCCTTCAAACCTAATCTCTTTCATACACCTGCTGCTAGATTCTCCTTCCTAATGAACTATTTGACCAGGTCTTTTGTCTTATCCAAAGACCTTTAGGAACTAACTTCCTATTGCCTAGAGAGTAGTTCAGACTTAGCAGCTCAGCATTTGTGGTTTTATACAGTTCTACTCTGCTTTACATACCTCATGTTACAGATACACAGAATTAAGTGCTATCCCTCAAAGAAGCCTCTTTCTTTCCTACTTGTTTCATGTTTTCTCTCCCAAGAATACTTTTGTTTTACCTCCTCTTGTCCATATGCATTTTTCTTTTTGAAGCTGTCTGTTCCCTACTTCCACCCCCTACATAGTAATCTCCTCTTCCCCTAAACTTCTGTGGTCTTTATTATTATCTACCTTGAATTGGTACTATTTAAATAGCATAATCTCTTCTACTGTCAGTGCTGTTCCATAGATTTTCCTGTGAAGAAAGTTAATGAGCAGTTGAAATGTGGTCAGTGCAGCTGAGGGCCTGAGTTTTTCATTTTGTTTCAATTAAGTAATTTGAATGTAAATAGCTAAAGGCAGGTAGTGGCCACTCTATCAGACAGCATAGTCCTATACTAAAAGGCTGTTGAATACAGCACAGGGATTTTATCTTATTTTATCTCTGTAATCAATACAGAAAGCACTAGAAAAAGGCACAGCGTGTTTTATTCTCTCTTATTTTCTCCACAGAGACTTGTGGCTAATAGACACTGAATATTTATTAGATCATTAAATATGGAAATCACATTTACCAAATACAACATATAAGCGAGGGTTTCTAACATTTTTTGTTCCAAATTCAAGTAGATTAAATAGGGGATAATGGACAGAACTCGCACCTGTTACTGAGAAACAATGGCTTAGCCCACTGTAAAAGAATCTATTTTGGGGCACCTGGGTGGCTCAGTCGGTTAAGCGTCCAACTTGGGCTCAGGTCATGATCTCACGGTTTGTGGGTTCGAGCCCCACGTCGGGCTCTGTGCTGACAGCTAGCTCAGAGCCTGGAGGCTGCTTCAGACTCTATATCTCCCTCTCTCTCTGACCCACCCCTGCTCACAGTGTTTCTCCCTCTCTCTCAGAAATAAATGAAACAGGGGCGTGTAGGTGTCTCAGTTGGTTAACCGTCCGACTTCCACTCAGGTCGTGATCTCACAGTTCGTGGGTTTGAGCCCCGCATTAGGCTCTGTGCTGACAGCTAGCTCAGAGCTGGGAGCCTGTTTCAGATTCTGTATTTCCCTCTCTCTCTCTGACCCTCCCCTGTCCACTCTCTCTCTCTCTCTCTCAGAACTAAATAAAAACACTTAAAAAAATAAATAAAACAAACAAAAAAAGAATCTATTTCTATCGACCTGTCCACCTTACAATTTTATTCCTCTTAGTCAAGTAGAGAAACTCTGCTGTTTAAGGCTCTTTGTTTTTTAAAACTTTTAACTTTGCAATAATTTCAAACTTAGTGAGAAATTGTAAGAATAGTAGAGAAATTCCCATATTCATCAAGTTTTTAAAAGATTTAAACATTTCTTAGAATTTAAAAATCACTCTGTAGTCGCCAAGGGCTGAGTGAGGGAGGGAAGAGGGAATTAGTTTTTAGTTGAGTATAGAGTTTCTAATGTTGCAAGATGAAAGTTTTAGAGCTCTGTTTTACAATACTGTGAATATACTTAACACTACTGAACTGCACAGTTAAAAATGGTTAAGATGGTAAGTTTTGTATGTTTTTTTAACCACACACAAAATAATATACAGCACTGCCTTCAAGCATGAGAACAGTTAAACCATCTTGGAAAAATAAGTTATAATTTTGTTATAGACTCCAAAAAGGAAAACATCTTTACTTTTATCCTGTGACTTATTCTTCCAGAAATCAATCTGTTCTTATATTTTTAAAACCTCACTTTTTAGAAGTCCTTTCCTATGGCTCATTTTAAATTCCATATTTAAAAATGGGAACCCCTTTTTCATCATATTCCAACCTCAATAGAAATAAAATGGACCTTTAATAAAACTAATAATAACCTAGATTCACCAATTTTTAATTTTATCCATCACTGTCTGTATATGTGTACAGGAGATGTGAGAGATGTGCGTGTATGCGTGTGTGTGTGTGTGTGTGTAATTTATTTTTTCTCAACCATTTGGGAGAAAATCCCATAATGTGTGCTTATCCTTTTATAGTTCTATGTGCTTTCTCATGAATAAGGATATTCCTGGACATACCATATTTAGGTTTAACATTGATACAGTAATTTTATCTACTCTGCGGTCCATATTTCAACTACATCAATTATCCCAAAAATGTCCCTTCTAGCAATTTTTCTCCTCCAGTAAAGGATCCAGTTCAAAATGCACATTTTGCATTTAGTTGCCATGTCTCTTTAGTTTCATTTAATCCTCAGTTTTGTTTGGCTTTGCTTTGTCTTTTATGACATTGACGGTACCTTAAGAATACAAGCCAGTCATTTTATAAAATTTTCTTCTTTTTGCGTTTGTCTGATGCTTCCTCACAATCAGGTCCAGGTTAAAACTCTTCAGTGTACGTTCACACCTATCATACTCATACGTTTATAAAGCACTCTGTTTCTCTTAAAATATACATTTACTTCATTGAATAAGTTTTTTAAAAAATATTTTTGTATAAAATACACAATTCTACCATTTTAAAAACAATTGTTGGCTCTGTGCTTTTTAGTGGTTTCAAGGACAGGTGAAATTTACCTAATAATAGATCCAGTTTCTCTAAACTCATTTATTCAATTATTTCAACCTAACCCTAACCCTAATTCTTCAGACAGGAGTACTAAATATATCAAGGTTTAGTGGTTTCTTGTTACCCACCAGTGAATAAAGCTATAGCATTTCCATTTATTGAATCTTAATTTGTTTACATCTCTTAATGATATCAACAGGAGAGAAAATACTTAAATTCTGATATTGTAAATAACAAGTACTTTGGCTTTTGAAGTGGTAAAGGCTCTGAGGTGGTTCTTTCTTCCAAGATTACAGATATGTTTAAATGATGACGGGAAAAAAGAACTGAGAAAAGCCCCTGAACTGTGTAGAAACCTGTACTTCTTAAAAGATACTTTACCAAAAAAATTTTTAAAAAAAAGTCACTATAGCTATAGCGCTCATTCTGGAAACAAAAATAATGGTCCTTCAGGATTTTTTCTGGGGAATCAGTAAGAATTGTTTTAAGAAGAAACTGGCAGGGATATGCACATTTTGGACAGGGACAGAAAAATGCCGTAGTGTTTTGGACACCATGAAAGCACTAGAATCTTTAAATAAATATTTTACATTGTGAGAAATGTCTGAGTGTTAAACAGTTTTTTTTTTAAGGGGAAATTAAACAAATATTTCTTTAAGAAGATAGAAACAAGTCTCCCCTTCTCCCCCCTCCCCCCCCAAGTTAAAGTGTCTTTGGCTCTGATTCTAGGACTTCTAGGAACGTGCAATTAAAATAAAATCGAAACAAAACCCTTGCAGCATTTCGATTTTTTTTTTTTTCCCCAAGCGCTCTAGAAAACGCCGAGTCCGACTCTTTTTGCAAGGCTCGAAGGTGGGAGTGCCGACGCTTCCAGGGCTTCTCCCGCACTCTCCGGGGACTCCGGGCTCCGGCTCGGGCCCCCCCGGGCAGCCGG
>NW_027532015.1:3433076-3531972 GCF_008692635.1 Crocuta crocuta | reverse complement strand
GGCTTCCGGACGGGCCGCGCCGACGGAGCCGGGGTTCCTTTCTCCTTTCAGCGCACACTGCCGCCGGCCGCCGTGGAGGGGAGGAACTTGCACTTTCTGCACACACGCGCGCACAGCCGGCAGACAGAGCCCTCCAAAGTCTGAGCGATCGGGACTTAAAAACGTAGGATCCCGGGCCCTCCCCGAGCTCCGTGTGCTGGCGCCCCCTCTTGCACTGCCCCGGCGGCGGCCAGCGCCAGTCCGCGTCGCCCATCTGTGTCCTCCCTCCGGCCTTCACGAGGCGAGCGTGGAGTCTGCGACTGTCGGGGGAGGGGTGCAGGNGGCGGGATCCCCAGTCCCGGCTCTCCCCTCAGCTCCCCGCACCGCCCCCCCCCCTTCGTCTAGAAGGGGCTTCGCTGACTCGCAGGGCCCTTGCGGGGCGTCCGCTTCTTCCTCTCACTCTTCCTCCCTCCGCCTCCTTCCTCCCGCAGTGGCGAGGAAGAGTGGGAGGCCCCCCAAGTCCTCCCGACCGGGTGGGGGTGGGGAGTCTCGGGCCGGGCCTGGGCTCCGGGGAGTTTGTGTGTAGGGGGAGGGGGGCATTCATTGGAGTCGGGAGCCGGGGAGAGCCCCGGGTAGGGGAGGGTGCCAGGGGCTGGGGAGGGCCCCTGCCTGCACCCGTGCCCCCGGCCCGCCCCTCAGGCATGTGTGAGCTGGGGGTGGGGGAAGGAAAACTCCTTTTTGGGGAGCCATAGTCCGGTAAAGATGACTTAGCGAGGGTGTTGGGGTTAGAGACTGAAAGAGTTGTGTGGCGACGGGGGAGAGAACTTCATTCCCTTTGCAGTGTTGGTTTTCTGCAGCCTTCTTGAAATGGGGAGCAAGCCCCGCTGTGAATATGTGGCCCCCTCCGTTTCACTGGAAAATTCTAGTGTTCTGTCCGATCGATCTCCAATCCTACGCTTGTGGTCGTAGCAGGGAGGTTGAAAGGGTCTGGATAGCGCTGAACAGGTGACAGGTGTATCTTTCTGTTGCTGATGCTGTCGGATTGCTCAGGCAGAGTTGTATACCAGAGTTTCAGAGACCGTGTGAGTTTGTATTTATGTGTTTGGCCACGTTTCATTCCATATATAGTATATTTGAGATGTTAGGTTTCCATTCTTCAAGTCCGCTTAATTGTTGTGGAGAAATTCTTCAAATGTTTCTGATAAGAGGGGTTTCCAGGAGAGCGGAGGGAATTTGCAGCTTCACAGTGGTTTCTCAGTTATTCTTGAAATTCAGGTCCTCAGTGCGAGACTGTTTTTAAGAGCCTTTTTATTCATTGGAAAGTTCTTGAACACTAAGGTCGTATTTGAGGCAACAGTAAGGCAGTATAATTTTGCATCCATTTTGTCTGTTTTAGGTAAGTTTGTAAAGGTTCAAATTTTAGGGTCAAGTTGATTCACGTTTTATAAAAGGTATAGGGCTGTGCTTTTAGCTCACTTAAAAGAGTATGTTGCTTATTATGCAATTTCAGACTTGGCTGGGAATTTTGGTGGGCATGGAATAGAATTTTTGCTTTCAGTTTTTACACCATTAACTGGTTGCCACACTTTTCTTTCTACAGTAGCAGAGTATTGACACCTTTTTTTTTGTAAGAGTGAAATCGTGATTGGTTTTAATAAACCCTGCAGTTTGAAACTTTAGTTTTGAGACCATTGCATTTTCTAATAAAGGAAGACATGCTTTTCATCTTATTGTATGTTTTGGCTGAGCACTTAAATTAGAAACAATGGAAGGAATTGTCAGATAAATGAGCTACAAATTAAATTAGGGCCAAGTTAGTTTAAAAGGGATCCTGAAGCATTTAAAAACGTGTCTGGAACAAATATAATGAGTGATGGTACCATCAGTGTGTTAACAGGAAATAGAACAAAAATTCCAGTGATTCAGAACTTCTCTTGGGGTTTTTTTTTTTTCTTCTCTTTTAAATCTAATCAGTTTCTAATATAGGGTGCTTATGATTTAAATCTTTGAAGGATCAACTGAAAGTTGAATGTGTTAATTAGATGAATAAGTCGTCCCTTGAATATACTCCATTATTTCATTTTTCTCTTGGGTACATGGAATAACTATTTCTGAGTTAAAAGTATTCTCAAAGGACACTGATGAAATGCAGCCATTCAGCTCCTCTTTAGTGAACTGTCAAATAGTAGAGACTACTTTTGTAACTCATTAAGTGGGTAAGTGATGGGAATCTCTTCTGATACAGATTTCCTAAAAAATATATTTTAACTTAAATCAACCCTGTTTGAAATAACATCTTTATTTGGCCCTCTCATTAGTGGAAAGAAGTACTTGCCTTCAACTAAGGATTGTTTAAGGATTGTTTGATTATTACATCTAATGAAATGAAGTTTTTAAACTCGGCAAAGTTAAGTGGGCACTGCACAGACCCCCAGCTGAGTCCTTGAGTATTCCTTCGTTAGTATTAGTAATACGGCTAACTTGCCTTAAAGTGATTAGTCTGCGTCTTGACAGAAATAAAAGTATTCTATTTCTGTCATTTTCTCTGTAAGGAAAATTATTTTCTCAAAATACTGTTTAAGGTGAAATACACACATACATCTGTAAACATGCTGCATTTTGCAAAATAGGTATAATGTAGACCATTTACATGAAACTCTACATTTCGTGCCAAAAATTCCTTGAGAGGTGTCCGAATTTTCTAAAACATTTTTTAAGATACATAAACTGATCAACCGTCAGTTTTTTAACCATCATCAACAGAATTTTTGTCTTTTATACATGTTTTGGAGAAAAAGTACCTGATAATCTTTCCAATATATTAAGTCCGTAAATTAAACTAATTCAGAAAGACTTCGATTTCAGTATATCTCTACCTGGCCAGGCTCCCATGACCCAGAGGAGAACAGTGGTAACACTTTTCTTTGTTTCACTTGTCATCTTTATTTGATCCACCTGAGATGGGACTGTCCGTAATAAAAGGATTATGAGTCAGTAACAGAGGCCATGTGAAGATTGGGGCAAAATAATGAGGAGGAGATAAGGGGTTATTAGATGAAGAGTTTTAGGCAGCTAGAAATACGTAGATGTGGATAGTGGTAGCTACCAACCATAGGAAGATGATCATGCTGAACTCTACTAAGGAGATTTGCTCTGAATCTTTTGATAGACTCTGACCATATGTATGCCATCTTATTTTAAACAAATGGTAATGATTGGAGACTTTGAAATTGTATGAAATTTAAATGCATATTTGTTCATATTATTTACCTATGGCTCATATTTCCAAAACACTTAAAGTAGTTTAACATTTCATTTCTTATGATTCTGGTCCTAGGAAGTCAAGGACACTTGCTTAATCAAAAAGCTTAAAAACCCGAGGAAGTACTCTTAGGGGTAGCCAGTATTGTATTTTTAGCGTTCTCTTTTGTTGACCACTAAACTTGACTATGATTTTGATAGAGTTGTAGGTTAAGAATGGCTTTTTCTGTTTTCTAAATGTTCCATCCCTCAAAACAATGTTTAGTGCTAAGTAATAACTACTAGCCTTCTAACATTAAAGTTAAGCATTTCACTTAGACTTTTCACTCCGAGTTTTACTGACTCATTTTACAGAATATGCTTAGTTTCTAATTTCTTAGTCCCCAGAAAAGGAATGAGCTACTGTTAAAAGCACAGTAAAAAGTGTCAGCTGACGAGTTGATATTTCAGAAGAAGATCCAAGTCACAATTGCCACAAACTAAAATCATAGATATTAATATCAATAAAATATAACTATGTAAATGGATTAAAGTTTAGGCACTAAAATGTACATTAGTTCAAAAGATAATTTATGTAGACCCCCCTCCTTATCTCTTGATGCCTGATAAATTGCTGAATATCTTTTGATTTGTTTAACATTTTTAATGTAAAATTTTAATAAATTCTGCATTTCTAATCATCTGTTCCAGTTCAAAATTTGGTATCAAGGGAGTGATGAATTTTTTTTCACCTTTAATATCTTTATGTTAGTCTTCTTAGTGTTCCTTTCATAGTAAAGAAAAGAAAAAGAAACTAGTATTTATCAAATGGCTACTGAATGCCGGGCTTTCATTCACAAATATTTATTGAGCACTTATTATGTGCTAGGGCCCTTTGAGATGCTGGAGATGGCAGTGGTGAGTGACCTAGACAAAATATCTGTCCTCATATAGTTTACATTTTAGTAGCAGAAGTCATCAGAGATGAGTAAAATGAAGTGTCTAGGATAAAAAAGTACTATGGAGAAAAATAAAAGGGAGTTGGAGAATGGACATTGTTTATTTGCTGTTTTCAAAATTCTAATGAACATTATCCTTGATTTCAAAAGCAGAAGCTATCCTGTATATAAATTTTTTCTTTGATTAAGAATATACTTTATAACCTGTGAACACATTTTTGAGAGAGAGCACACACGAGCAGAAGCAGGGTGGGGGGCAGGGAGGCAGAGAGACAGAGACAGAGACACAGTCCAAAGCAGGCTCCAGGCTTTGAACTGTCAGCACAGAGCCTGACGCAGGGCTCAAACCCACGAATGGTGAGATCATGCTGTGCGCTGAAGTCAATAACCTCAGATACCACCCAGGCACCCAATAGCAATTGTTAGTACTTCAGAAAACTGCTTTGTGGCTCAATAGAAAATCTGAACTCTGTTATCCTGGTTTTGCCAATGATTATTTTTGTGATTTGGAGCAGATTGCAATTTTGTAGCTTCTCTGAACTTGTTTTCTTCTCTCTAAAATGATGTGATATCAATAAGGTGGTTGTGATTATAAATTACACATTTTGTGTCAATTATCTGATATATAGAAGGGGTTCAGTAAATTGTAACATTTTTGTGTACCACTTATGGGAAAGTTCTGTCAGACAAATATAGGTGAAGTTGGTGGCCCTTCCAAGAAGCTCTCCTTGCACTGTGTGGACCTTTAATATATATTTTACCTGACACAACTAAAGCATTCTATATGTACCTGTAACTTCTAGTCGTTAGTACTATCTGGGACATTTGTACAGTTGTCTAGTCAATGTGATATTGGGAATAAACTTACAGTGTTTTTCTGGTGAAGGAACATTGTGACATAGCTTGTAATTTAGGCTGACAAACTGGATCTCAGCATTTTGACAAATACAAATATTGTGTAAGATTCCAATTTATGGAAAGACTTGTGAAACATTTAGTACAGCCTAGCATATTGTAAGTATTCAATAAGCGTTTACTTTTTTCATTTATTACTCTTTTATTATGTGAAGGGTATAATCAAAGAATTCAGAAAGTATTAAGAAAAACTTTTACAAAGATAAAAGAATGCAAATTGTTGATGAGTTATTTTGAGGAAAGAGTGGAATAGCCAAATTGCAGTATTTGTTTTTCATTTTTATTCTGGGAGATCACTAACTGAGCTTCTCAAGGACAGACTATGGCTTCTTTTCTTTTTTTTAAAGTTTATTTATTTATTTGAGAGAGACAGAGACACCACAAGCAAGGAAGGGGCAGAGAGAGAGAGAGAGAGAGAGAGAGAATCCCAAGCAGGTTCCACACTGCCAGCACAGAGCCCAATGTGGGGCTCGAACTCCCAAACCCTGAGATCATGACCTGAGCTGAAAAACCAAGAGTCGGATGCTTAACCGACTGAGCCACCCCGGCACCCGTGGACCATGGCTTATTTTCATTCAGTCTAAATTTCACCATATTTTCATTGGTGGGCTGCAGCTTAAGAGCTCAGCAAATGTGTGTTCAGTGTTGAATGGTTCTTAGTTTTTCTGTGTATCACAACCCATTATGGTAGTAAGCCACTTCTGAGTTTGAAAAGTGACAGTACTGACTCAGGTCTTTGAATCTCTAGTTTAAGCACAGACTAAGATGTCAGGCAGTCTCTTCAATGCCGTATTTTTGAATCTAACCAAAAATTTGAAAAATATCCTAGAAATTGAAAGGAAGAAATCAGTTACTTGCAGCTACATTGGCATTTATTAACCAATTCCTATGAAGTTGTTGACATTAAAGTGAAAAAGTGAATAGCAGTGTTTACAACAAGAGTAGAAAAAATAATTCATGCATAATTACATGTTCTTAACTGTTAAAAGACAAGTTTATCTTCTCTGTTGAGGGCACTTTTGATGAAACTAGAGATTTATACTGGCTTTATGAGTTAAATGGCTAGTCATGTTCTTACACATGCTTGCGATGTGGGGAATATTGGTGTTTTCACAGAAAAGAGAAAACAACCCACCCCACCCTACTTTTAACAGTAACCATTTTTCATATGCTTAAGTCTTACCATCAGCCAGCTTCTTCCTGTTCTGTGGCAAATTATCCTTTGCCTAATGAATAGTAATTTTACCTTTCTTAAAACTTGTTTTTCAGTTTCTAGGACATTTAGTCATTTACATAAACTATTTCTTGGCTTTTTAAAAAATGCTTCTCATTGCTTTATATTCAAATTTGGTATGTTACAATACTGTTTTAGAAAGGAGGTAGAAATACATACAATTGAGTATTTTGATATTCTTGTGGGTTTTTGTTTGTTTGCTTGTTTTGAACTGTAATAACCTGCCACTGAAAAGGGATACTCTCTACAGAGTGTCAGTGTGAGTGACTTCAGAAAGAAAGTCTGACTTTTCCACAAACAGGTAGAATGTAGGTGAAGGCATTGTAAGAATTCCTAGTATTTTAATTGCGTTGTTAAAGAAAATGATATTCTTGTTTCACTTAAAAACAAAAACAGTCCTAGTATAAGTCACAGAAGCCAAAAAATAGAGGCTGGGAAGGTCCTGCAGAGAAAGACAGGAGAGAAGCAAAAGTAATGTAGAATTTAACAAGGACTTTGGTGGAAATACATGAATCCTGGTAGTTATTAATAAATTATTCAAAAGAATTAACCCATTAAAGGGAGCGATCCCTGCAGCCAGTACCCCCACCCATTCGTGCCAAAACAATTCAAAGCAGTGTCACATTCCTAGATATATTACAGGGGTTAGTGCTACCCCCAAAGTCTTAAACATTTCTGGGGGTAATTCTGACCCTTTAACTTGCCTGCTTGCTTAGTGCAGAAGACACCTTCTGAGAGAATGACCACAAATTACTGTCTCCTCCCCAGGAAACTGTGAAAGAGTCCTTTTTGTTTAGTAAATGCTGCTTACTCCCTGGCTTAGTAACTGTACTTCTATCTGAATTATTATATAATATTCGGTTGTTTTGAGTTTTACCTTAAAGTTTTACTCTTAACATTTATCTTAAGGAAAATTTCTTTCGGTCTACCTTAATGTTAACCTTTTTAGCGTTAGCAAAACTGAGCACATCACAGGTTTGCTGCTTGTCAGCCGGGCAGGCCAAAGCTGCCGCCTGCTTCGGCAGTATAGAGCCGATGGCAATTCAGTGGAACGATTTTCCATTCCCTATCAATGAGAGAAAATACTTGCCAAGACAAACTAAAACTTGAAATCAGCACCTTGACCTTACAGAACATGGTTCTTACACTAGGCAAGTTTTGCTTAGTCAGATAAATCAACAAAAACAGTAAATCTGATTATCAACTGAGGAGATAGGAGATGAAGGGCGTTTACTTAGTTTTAATTCTGTCTGCAACTGAGGAAAATAATTACTTTTGACTTCAAGTCAACTTGTCAGCCTCCACCCCTTTATCTAATTGTCTTAGTTTTTTACCATGGTGAGGTTCAGTGAGGTTTAATAACAACAAAGACCTGGGCTTTAAGGTCAGATGAGCCCTAGTTCAGCTCCCAAGTTGCATTGCCATCAAGAAGTATGTGGCCTTGGGTTAATCGCTCACACTTTTTGAGCCTAGGACTTTCCTTCAGGAAAGTAAGTGTGTATATTAATAGCTATCTTGCATGGTAGTTTTAACCACATTTTCTGTATTTCTTCTGTTACTTACGGACAGACACAGAACCTAGTAGGCATCAACAAATAGTAGTCAAAACGTAAAATATATCCTATGATAGCCTGTGTTTTTCAAGATAGTTTTTCTTCCCTCTTTCTTATGTTAGCTTCATACTGAGCATTTTCTACTTAGTTTAATTTTTTTTAAAGTATTAATCTTTAAAATAGAACAAGACAAATCCTTATACTTACATTAGACATCTAGCTTAATAAATTAGAAATAATAATTTTACATTTGGAATTTTGCTTTGTTAGGTTTTTCCTTCAGGGTACTCACTTTATTTTTCTTCAACAAATAGTATGAAAAGGGAGTCATTTCTATACAGTTTAATTTACTGTTCCTCTTTAGACCAAGGATGAAGTAAACAAGCATCACTGTTATTTGTTCTTTACAAAATAAATGTGTAACTTCTTTGTATTTTCCTTACCCATTCCTGTGAAAAAGCCTACATTTTTCATTTGAAAGTACTCCACACTCATAATTAAGTCCTTTTTCATGAAAAGCATTAGAAAATTGGCATGGATCATATTTGAAAACACCTAAAATATGAGGTTAAATATAATACTGTAAAACTTGTGCTACTTAAAAAAACCTTTTGCTACTTTATATAGAATGATCTTTGTACCTTTTCTGTTTTAAATTCCTAGTCCATTTTTTTAAGTTATTTTGTTAATACTAAATCTATGTGTCTGTATTTCACATTCTAAAAGGATATAGTGCTGAGTTTCCCGATGTTTATTACTGGATTAACTGTGATTTTTTTCTTTAATTTTTCCTAAAAGTTTTTTATCTTAATCTATTGAGAGAACTGATGTGATTGTTGTAGAATATTTTGCTCTACTGATTAAGTTCTATTTGCATAAGTAATATTTTAACATATTAACAATACCGTTTGTTTATTGATCACCCAGAAAACTTCAGAACTTTTCTTGGTATTGCAGCAATACAAATAACATATTCCTGAAATATAAGTCCAATTGCCATGGTTACTGTTAAGCAGTATGTGTCAATCAATCAGTAATTGCCTGCCCTTTAATAAGTATGTTTAGAACATTTTGTAGTATGTATAAGAAATCTCTAGCCCCAGACGTAATAAATACTCTCTAGTCTTAAACATGTGCAGTTTTTGTGAGGTCTATAGAATAAACTTAGAAGCACAAAGAATAATGGAGATCTAACCATTAATCATCAAATAAATAACATTATCACATAGAGGATTATGAGGTCTGTAGGGGTCTTTTCAGTGTTGTTTCTACAACTAAATAGTTTCTTAGCAAAGTCAGTGTGTAGTGTGTGGGATTATTTATATGCACAAAGGTTCCATTTTTATTTTCCTCAAATACTCCTATTTTGAAAACATGTTTTCAAAACCTTTTAGATGGATCATTTATTGCTACTAATAATTAGGTCAACAAATTTTCCTCTTTTGCCCTTTGCAACAACAGAGTTCATCTTATATGTAGCAAATCAATAATCAGTTGCATAAGAATTTAAGTTGAAGAAGCCTCCCGTATGTATGTATGTATGTATATATGTATTTTAACGTTTATTCATTTTTGAGAGAGAGCGTGTGTGCTGACAGCTCTGAACCTGGAGCCTGCTTTGGATTCTGTGTCTCCCTCTCTTTCTGCCCCTCCCCATTTCTTTCTCTCTCTCAACAGTAAAAAAACATTTAAAAAACTAATAACATTCCAGTCTATGGTATAAAGATAAGATAAAGATAGATACTTGCTTCCATATTCTTGACTTTCTGCAGACTATCCTGTCTTTTATACTAGAATTTCCTGATCATAGGTTTTTATTGGTACTAAGTCATCCCTAGAAAATAGTTGTAGAGAAGATAGCAATATTTAAAAAACAAAAACAAAAAACAGAACAACTGTGTATGTTCCACTTTAATCCACTGAGCACTTTGTATGTGTAGTTGCTTGGCTAATTTTTAAAAGGCAATTAGTGACCTGATAAACATGGACATTTACTCTTTGGAACTGAAGCAGATGCATGTAGACATCAAAGTCAAGTAGTTGCTAGAATTGAAGAGAAAAAGTACTTACGGAGATCCCTAAGATATCATTGTCAAACAGAAGTTGGTGGAAATACAGGTACTGTATATTTGCATTGAGAGTAACTTGTGATTTACCTTGTAACTGGCATGTACCTGACTGGTACTTGACTGAGGACTGATTGCCACTTTATGACGATTTTCTAAGGAAATAGAAAAATAAACATGTGGAAATGGGGATTTCAAAAAAAAAAAACCTTTCATTTCCACATTGACGATTCTGCTTTTTTACGTAGGAAAATGTATTGACATGTTGGTTGGGCTTACAGCTTGCCTTTTCTTTGTCTTTTCCTCTTTTTCTTTTTCTATTTTTTAAAATTTGTTTTTCTTTTCTTTTTCTTTTCCCTCAAGGGTTTTCTGGGTGAAGTGGTTGGTTGCCCTGAGTGACACATCCTCATTCTCTACAGATTTTCCCCTCAACGAACAATGGCATAAATTTACAGGATTACTGTTCATAGCCATTCCTCTATGTATGCAGGTGGAACAAGAAGTGCCCTTCTGGGGAAGGTAGCTGGCTCATGGGAAGACTGAACTGGTGATCTTAGCCAAACCAAGCTATAGGATTAGTACTTCAACTCTTATAGGTTATCACGTGATAGAAAGAATAGAAATTCCACAGACTTTGCACACCTGTGCAAAATCGTTGGCTAACCCTAGGAATCTTGCCTGACTCACTCTTCCACTATGCTTCATGTCTGCATTCTTTATTAGTCCATCTAATTCACTTATCCAATAGTTTTGAAGTCATTTTGAGTTTCTGCCATGTGAAGTTGTTTTGAGTTACTTTCCTAGACGATGGGGATGGAAAGAGGAATAAGATACAGTTCTTGCCTTCGAGAGACATGTATACAAGCTAGTAAGCTATTCTGTAATGCATGTGATGAGAGAGTTAGATTAGGAGTCTCTAGGAGTGAGTCTCTGATTCAGTGAGAGGTAAAGGAATACGAGAGGGAAACCTTCAGCGGAAAGGTGATGCTTAATCCCAGCGTATGTCAGACAAAGAGTGCAAGCTGGGAGGAGAGAGACCATTTCAGTCAGAGAAAACATGTGTAAAGGATGAAGGTAGGCAAGTCCGTACATACTCCGTGACTATGAGTAGTTTTACTGTGTAGGTGCTGGTGAGGGGTTACTGGAAGTGAGGTGGGAAATGAGAAGACAGAGCATGAAGATACCTGTATGGTCTGTAGGGTAGATTTGCCTTCATTCTATAGATGATGGAAGGCAAGTGCTTAAATTAACAACCAAAAAAATATTTCTGGCTGCAGTGTACAGAATATTTAGAAAAGAGCCAGGCTTGGGGGGAGGGGTGGCTGGAGAGGTACACCTGGGTGGCTCAGTCAGGTGAGCATTTGACTTTGGCTTAGGTTATGATCTCTCAGTTCATGAGCTCGAGCTCCGCATCGGGTTTGTTACTCTCAGTGCATAGCCCACTTCAGATCTTCTGATCCCTCTCTCTGTCCCTCCCCCACTTGTGCTCGCTCTCTCTCAAAAATAAATTAAAAAAAAAACAAAAAACGAAAGGAGCTAGGCTTGGAAGGCAGGGGCAGGCCTTATAACCATGTATTTGGATAAAGAACTGAATGAGTTAAGGCATGGATTAAAGAGCAGAGTAGGAAATTAATTTGAGAAGCAAATACTGACTGAATGTGAAGTAAAACAATGTAATAATGATCACCCATGCCCTGGGTATATAGTGTAGTGCCTGCCATTTACCAATATAAGAACATACCAGGGCGATAACAGGTAAGGAATATATTTGAGTTCTTTTTGTTGTTTTCAAGGTTCCTATGGAGAGAAAAGGGAAGCAAGACATTGCTTTACTGGGGGGAGGCTTGGAAGACTTCTTTAATTAAATGACATTCAAGTAGCTACCTGATGAAGTGATAAAGGGAAAAAGCTCTCCAAATAGAGGTAATAGCAAGTGCAGAGGCATTTGGGTTGGGGGGGCATGGTTGCCATATTCCAAGAGCAGGAAGGCCACATTAGTTGGAGCTGAGAGAGAGGGGAAGGGTAG
This sequence comes from Crocuta crocuta, assembly GCF_008692635.1. NCBI lineage: Eukaryota > Metazoa > Chordata > Mammalia > Carnivora > Hyaenidae > Crocuta > Crocuta crocuta. Next base: position 3,520,000 of record NW_027532015.1, on the reverse strand, counting down.
ATGAGATTCAAGTGTGTATTCCTTGTAGTGTCTTTAGCTTGTAGTAAGGACTTCAGATTTTATTCAGGATGTGAGAGGAAGCCCTAAAAAGTTTTTACCCATCATCTATTTCCTTTTTTTTCTCCCTTCTTAGACCATGTTTATTTGTTTGCAGTTTTGTAAATATGGCTCTGTATCATTTATCATATATAAGATTCATGTAACCATCACTGTCAGGATATAGAACTAGAACTCTTTGCCACCACAAAAAAAAAAACAACTCCTTTGTGTTACTCTTTATATAGTCACACCTTTCCCCCAACCTTAACCCCTGGCAACCACTGATCTGTTCTCTATCACTGTAATTTTAGTGCTTCAAGAGTGTTATGTAAATAGAATCATCCATTATGTTTTCTTTTGAGATTGACTTCTTTTTACTCAGCATTATGTTCTTGATCCATCTAAGTAACAAGCGTATGGATAGTTCATTCTGTTTTAATGCCAAAGAGCTATATCATTGTATGGGTGTACCACAATTTCTTTAACCATAGACTGATAGAACAACTTTTGAGATTCTAGTTTATAAAAATAAATCTTTACAGTTGTTTGTGTGTGTGAAAATAGGTTTTCATCTCTGGGGTTGGTCCTCAGGAGTGCTTTTGCTGGGTTGTGTGATAAATATATGTTTACCTTTTTAAGAAACTGGCACTTCTCCGGAGTGACTGCCCCATTTTACATTCCCACTAGCAATGTATGAGACCTCCAATTTCTCCACATCCTTAACAGCATTTGGTATTGTATTTTTTATTTCAGAAATTCTAATAGGTTTATAGTAACATCTCATTAAAGTGTTCATTTGCATCTCTTTAATGGTTAATGATGTCGAACATATTTTCATGTGCTTTGTTCTCTATATATCCTCTGTGGTAAAGTATCTGTTCAAGTCTTTTGCTCATATTTTAATGGGATTTTTTGTTTTCTTTTTTACCCTAGTGAGTTCTTTAAATATTCTGGATACAAATGCTTTGTTAAGTATGAGATTTGTAAATATTTTCTCCTTGTCTGTGGCTTATCTTTTTATCTTCTTAATGAAACTTTGCAGAGCAAAGAAATTTAATTTTGATGAAGTCTAATTTATCCAGTTTTTTCTTTTATGGATTGTGCCTTCATTGTCAAATCTAAGAACTCATTGCTTAGCTTTATATCCCAGATTTTCTTCTGTTTTCTTCTAAAAGTTTTCTAAAAGCTTTACATCTTGGATATATAGACCTATGTTCCATTTTTTATGTAAGATGTGAAGTTTAGATTTAGGTTCATTTTTGTCTATGGATACCCAGGCTGTTTCAACACCATTTGTTGAAAATTATCCTTCCTCCATTGAATTGCTTTTGTACCTTTGTCCAAAATCAGATGGTAGTACTTGTGAGGACCTATTTCTGGATTCCCTATTCTGTTTCATTGATCATTGTGTCTGTCCCTTGACTAGTAACTATCTTGATTACTGTAGCTATATATAGTAAGCCTTAAAATCAGGCAGTGAAATTCCTCCAGTTTTTTTTTTTTTTCAGAATTTTTTGTAGCTGTTCCAGTTCCTTTCCATGTACAATTCATATAATCATATAATTTTACAAAAATCCTGCAAAAATCCTGGGATTTTGCTAGGAATTCCATTAAATCCATAGATTAATTTGAAGAAAATTTGCATTTTTATTTTGAGTCTTTCAGTCCATGAACACAGCATTCCTCTCCATACATTTGGGTAGTCTTTGAGTTCTTTCATCAGTAATGTGTAGTTTCCAACACACAAACCTGCCCATGTTTCGTTAGACTTCTACCCAGGTATGTATTCTGGAGCAATTATAAGTGACATTGTGGGGTTTTTTTTTTGTTTTTTTTTTGTTTTTTTTTTGTTTTAATGTTTTATTTATTTCTAGGAGAGAGAGAGAGAGCGTGAGCAGGGGAGGGTCAGAGAGAGAGGGAGTCACAGACTGAAACAGGCTCCAGGCTCTGAGCTGGCAGTCAGCCCAGAGCCCGATGCGGGGCTCGAACCCACGAACCGCGAGATCATGACCTAAGCGAAAGTCGGACGCTTAACCGACTAAGCCACCCAGGTGCCCCTGTGACATTGTGTTTTTAATTTTGGTTTCTAGTTGTTCATTGTTAGTTTATGGCAATATGATTGGTTTCTGTTAGTTGACCTCATATCCTTCGACCTCAGTAAGCTAAATAATTCTAGGTGTCTTTTTTTTGTTTTTTTGTTTGTTTTGCGGATTCCATTGGGTTTTCTAATGTGTCTGTGAAAGAGTTTTATTTCTTCCTTTTTAATCTATATGCCTTTTATTTGCTTTTCTTGCCTTACTGCTCTGGCTAGCATTTCCAGTATCCTGTTCAATAGGAGTGGTGAGATAGAACAAGGTTGTCTTGCTCCTGATCTTAAGGGGAATACATTCAGTCTTTCACCATTTGGTATATGTTAGCTGAAAGCTTGTGTAGGTGCAGTTTATCAGATTGAGGAAAGCCCCTTTCTGTTTCTAGTTTAAGAATTTTTGTCATGACCAGATACTGAATTTTGTCAAGTGCTTTTTCTACATCAATTAATAGGTCATGGTTTTTCTTTATTAAACTGTTACCTGATGGTAACTTTCCTTTTTAAAGATTCACTCTGGCTGCTGTATGGAATAAAAAGTATGGGAGTGAGGCAAAGCTATAAGCAGGGAAGCCATATTGGAAATTACTGCAGTAATCTGAATGAAAGAGGATAGTGGCTTGGACTAGGAAAGGGTGAGAAGAGGTCAGAATTTGGATGTGTTTCAAACCTCGTGGGAGCAGGAATTGCTGATGAATTGGATCTGAGGCATAAACGAGAAGTCAAGGGTGACTCCTAAGGTTTTTGTCCTGTGCAGTTGGAAGTATGGAGTCGCTGTTGACTGAGTTGGAGAAGACAGTGGTGTCTAGCCAGCTTGGGCTAGTCAATGAAGAGTTTGTTTTTGGACATGTTAACTTTGAAAGGCCTATTAGACTTGTAACTGGAGATAACAAGTAGGTGATGTGGTACACAAAATAGAATTCTAGCAAGAGATTTAGGCTAGAAATAGAAATTTGAGAGTTATCAGTTGAGTTGATATATGAGAAATTATAGTGATATTTGCTAAAAACTATACCTATAACCTTTTTACTGTACTGTTATCTAAGTTTTATTAGCAAAATGCCATATTCTCCTACCATGTGAAGAACTTTGTTTAAATTTGGATTGGTTCTGTTTATCATCAGACTGTTGTGTATCTGACATTAATTAAGTGAAGTGCACCAGAAATTATGTGACGGGAGGGATATATATTCCCTGTAATAATGTATTTAGCCATGCTTATTTGCTAGGAAGATGACTATAATAGTAGTGTGCCTTGCTTATTTTCAAAGGTTTGTCCTAAATCTTTATAAAAGGAAATATTTCTGTGTGTATTGTGAACAGGGTTTGATGCTATTATTTAAATGCCTGATAGGCTTTCTGTGGCAGTATTTTTCTTATTGGTAAAACAGAACAGCCAGAGAGACAAATCAAAAACAAAAATTAAAAACAGGAATGCAAAATAGCTAGACTTCTAGTTCTTAGACCCAAAATTAAATCAGTAAAGGGAGAGGGTGAGCCTCAATTTATAGAATTGGTGAAAAGATAGATCTTCTGAGCTCCATTCATCAGATATGTTTACTTCATATAAAGGTATTTCAGACAATATTTTTTAAATGCTACAGTCTTTTTTGTTATCACTGATTAACTCTGATATTTTCTTTTTTTATACTTAAGATTTTTTTTATATATTTACTTTAGAAGGAAAGAGAGACACAGTGCAAGCTGGGGAGGGGCAGAGAGAAAGGGTGACACAAAATCTGGAGCGGGCTTCAGGCTCTGAGCTGTCAGACTTGTAGATCGAACTCAGTGAGATGTGAGATCATGACCTGAGCCGAAGTCGGAAGCTCAACTTACTGAGCCACCCAAGCGCCCCTCTAATAATATTTTCTTATGGATAAAGAAGTTTATGTATCTCTAGCACTTTGTGTTAGTTCTTCTATTGTATGATTTACCAAATTTTTTTATAATATTCTGTTTACTTTTCAGTTTCTCCCCCTAAATGTAAGGTTTTACAGCATTAGTACAATGCCTTGGCACTTAAGCTCTCTGTAAGTATTTGTGAATGAATGAGTAGACACATACTACTGAAGTTTAAAGCTATTAACCTTGCTTGCTTTTGAAAGTAAATGAGTTTTTAAGATTCCAGAGTATGGGTTATGGTTATATGTCTCTTCCGAGTACTACATTTTGAGTTGATGAACTTTCAGATGAGCATTATACTCCAACAGAATGCACACAGCAATATTACTAACCCGGAGTCAGTAAGACACACATTTTGCCTTTTGTTATCTGTTCTTTTTGTCCTAGTGATAATGGATTCATGCAAAATCATCTCCACTTTAACAGAGACTTGTACTGAATGAAGTACAATTACAAATAGTAGGCTGAGCTTAGAGGTTAGCCCATAGTTAGTTACATGTCTCATAGGGAATTCATGTGCACGTTTAAAAAATCTGTCTTTTGCCTAGTCCTTCTCCCCATTTCCAAGTAGATGGTACAATTATAGGCCAAGTTTCTCTTTAATAATAATTATACTTTTAAAAGAATTTTCATATACCTTTATTCCTTTGAGCTTTACAAGGCAAATATACCCTGAGCCTTTACTGTTCCAGTGCAGATTTAAGCACCCTGAGAACAGTTATTTTTGCTGCCATGGTATTTTATTCCCAAACCCACAGTGTGTTTATACGTGTGTGTGTGTGTGTGTGTAAGTATCTACACGTACATACATATGTCCCATTAGTCCATAACAAACTAAAGTTTATAGGAAGAGTCTTTCTCTGAAATTACTGATTGATAAATGCTTAGTAAGTGTTAGGAGTTTATAGAAAACTTTTCTATTTCTAAAATAGCTATAAAATTATTACCAAAATAATAAAATTTAAACTTTATAATAATTATTGTTACACTTCTTTTCATCTGGCTTTCTTGACCCCGCTCTTTCCTGTATTTTATCTAACTTTTTTGACTCTTTTGTTATAAATTCTTGGTCTTCAAATCTCCTCTTTTCTTGCTTAGCACCTTTTCTGTAATTCCCTAGGTCATTGTCACTACCTTCTGAAATTCAGTACTGTTATATAATTCTATAAAACCTATTGCCTCTCTTAGGAATGTGAGCAATGCAGTTATGTTTTAAGACCTAGAAAGTTTGTTACCACTGTGAAATACAGCCTAGCAAGGTCTAAGAGTAGAATAAGCCATCAGATAAGACACTGCTGTGTTACTGTGATTGTCCAGGTGACAGAAACCTGAGCAAGGACATTGTGGGGATAACGAAAGGGGTGAATATAAGAAAATTGTGGGAGTAGTCAGTGGTACTTTGCCATTGATCATATATAGCAAGGGAAACAAAGACCCTAAAATTGCTAGCTTCAGAATTGTTAATAATTGACATCGAGGTACATTGTCGGGTGGGAGACAGTGAGGTTGAGGTTTGGACAGGTAACTTGGGATCCTAGCATGGCACTCTCAGGCTAAGTTTTTCTTCCAGTCTCCCTGGCCCCTACCCCTGCCAGTCTTCCCCCTCATTCACTCTGAATTCCAGTGCTTTTGGTCTAAGAACTTCCCTTTAGGAATAGTAATTTCTTTTTGGTTATAATCAACGGTAGAAATTGTATTGTGTGGAAACTGTCTTTGTTTCCTACCCACATTCCCATTATGCTGCTCTTTTGGACCCTTCCTTCCAACGAGAAAGATTACTTAGAATAATATTTACCACTGTCACTACTACCTCACCCCACCCCATCTCTGGGATATTGATACATAAGGTTTTATAATTTTTGAAATAAATGAGGCAACTTGGTAGAGCTCTTTAAAGAAAACACAAAACTTGGGGCACCGGGGTGGCTCAGTCTGTTGAGCATCCGACTTTGGCTCAGGTCATGATCTCACAGTTTGTCGGTTCGAGCCCCACATCAGGCTCTGTGCTGACAGCTCAGAGCCTGGAGCCTGCTTCAGATTCTGTGTCTCCCTCTCTCTCTCTGCCCCTCTCCTGCTGCGCTTTGTCTCTCTCTGTCTCTTCAAAAATAAATAAACATTAAAAATTTTTAAAAAGAAAACATGAAACTTTATGTAAAGTATTTGTGATTAAAACATTAATCAGTGAGTAGTGTAATACTTCATTCATCTAGTTTTGTCAGTTATAAATATGCTACATAAGATAATTGAAGTTTATCCCAAAATGTTTTTTTATACATTTTTATGTATAAAGATTTTTATATTATACATACACTCTGTAGGTTTTACGTGTGTGTGTATACATTTAATCACTCCAAATATGTTTTACAATGTTTTATATGACATACTACCTCCTGAAATAGGGAACATTCCCCTTGCTCCACAACTTAACCTGTTCTGAAAGATAGAAATGGCTTTTTTGTTCCAGGGCTTCAGAATGAGTCAGAAACCCTAGGTTCTAGTCCAAGGTCTAACAGTAAATTCCTTTGTAAGATATTTTGTTTTTTTACCATTGAATCCATGGAATCTGGGGAATAGTGTCTGGCATGTAGTAGGTGCTTATTAGCAAATATTCTTGGAGTAAATCATTGTTTTTGTGTCTACATTAGCACTCCTTTCCCAATTTATTACTTGGGATTCATTACTACCCAGTAAATAAGCTTTTGAGTTTTTAAGATGATAGGAGTATCTAGGTTCTGATTGAGGTGAACTGTTAATTTATATTGTCTTTTGGCTGCTTAGTGGAATTTTTGACCCTCTTGATGTATATTCTTGTATAATCAAAGTTGTCAAATGATTTTCTAATACTTCATTTAAATGAAAAGTTTCCTTACTGATTACATTCCATTTGTCTATATTATACGTAAGCAGTGTCTTATTTACAAGGATATAGCCTGTGTCCCCATGATGATCTTATAGCCTCGATGAGGAAACACACAAGTGAAACTCTAAGACTGATTAAATGTTAGATCCTGAAGCGTTGACCTGTAGGTACAGTGGGAGTTCTAGGAATAGAACGATCCATGTGGGTTGAAGCAGTTGCAAAAGAATTCAAGAAGGAGATGAAACTTGAATTGGTTTTGGAGAGTAGTTAAGATTTTGATAAGCATCAAGATGGAGAAATGACATTCTAAGCCAAGGCAATAGCGTAATCAGGAAAGAAAACTGGGTTAAACATGTTCAGACAAGCCTGACTGGATTCCTATGGGTGTGAGGACTAGTGGGAAATAAAGTAGGTGGATTTAGTAGAGTTTTACTCCAGGCTCCATGAAACCCAAGAAGTCTGAGGATAGAATTTAGAGGAATCTCTGCATTTAGATGAGAAAAAAAAAATTCCACATCTTTATGTTTTAACTTACAGAAACCTGTACCTGAAATTTAGCATTTTCTTCTGACAGTCCCGTTTGTACAGTGGTCCAGCTTAATGATTTTTTGACTTGCTGAAAAAGAGATAATGCATTCAGTAGAAGTCATACTTCAGAGTTTGAATTTAGATCTTTTCCTTGGCTAGCGATACCCAGTGCTGAACTCTCGTATGCTGGGCAGTGGCGGGGAGCTGCGTCCCCAGTCAGTCACCCCGTCACGAGGGTGAGCAGCCAAGACACTTAGAACCATTCTGCGCAGCCATTCTGTTTGTCAGTTTCAGTACAGTGGTCAGTGTTACACGAGATATTCAACACTTTATTATAAAATAGGCTTTGTGTTAGATGGATTTGCCCTAATGATATCTAAGCGTTCTGAGCACATTCAAGGTAGGCTGGACTAACCTGTGATGGTCGGTAGGTTACGTGTATTCAGTGCATTTTGACTAACAGTAGTTTCAATTTACAGTGGGTTTGTTGGCATGTAAGCCCATCATAACTCAAGGAAGATCTGTACTATGATTTTCAGCAGTAAAGCACAGTAGTAGTAGCAGTGCCTGTGACTTTATTACTAATAGTAGTAAAAGCACAGGGATTTTCATATTACTTTACAATTGCAATATCTCTGAATATAATTTATACAGATTACTATAAAATTATGGTTATTAGACTTAGATTTTATTTTGTTGAGTGTTAATGAAGAAGCATATATATATTAATATATCACAAATACAGGTTTTAAAAAAACTTGGTAACTTTCAATATAATTGGTTTTCCTTGTAATCATTTATACATTTAAAACCATCCATATATAAAAATAATTATGTTTTAGTGAAATTGGCTTTCTTTGTAATCTTATGTATTGTATTTTACCCATTTCAAACTATTCCGAGAGGAAATCTGTAGCTTTCTTCAGACCGCCAGAGGGGTCAGTGGCACCAGATCTAATGAAACCAAACGAGAAATGGCCTTGAAAACCATACCAAAGAGTTTTTAGTTGAAGAGATAAGTAGAGGAGGAACCGAATGAATGTTTCATTTTTAATTACAGAATAAATACAAGTTAACTTAGAAAAACAATTTTAATTTCATTAAGTTCTAAAAAGAGGGAGTTCTTTATTTCACAACTATAGATAAACTAATGTTTATGAGATAACCAAAACTTGTCTATAATCCCAACTCTTTATCCTTACCCTCTTATCATGTATCTGTTCCAGTTTATTCATTTCTTCTGCAAAGCAATGAAATATTTAAAATGGTTACGTAGGAGCATTTGTCAGTCTGCTATATACACTTGATAGGTCAAGTGGGAAGACTTTGGTGGCAGGGAGGTGAGCTATGGTCTGGTCATTTCGATGCTGTATGATTGGGGTAGTGTGGGTAGCGATAGGGGTGGGCTAGAATTGGCATTCTCGTTCCAGGAGGTATTAAGAAAGGATTTAAAGAGGTTGGTGGTAAATATGGGGGCTGAAATGCATGCAGTGGTGTCCAGGAAAGTACCAGGAAGTTAAGAATAGAGTGCCTAAATTAGGATTCCTGGAATAATACTCTATAGGTTCACAATGCTTTGCAACCCGAGGCCAACTTTGTGTTTTAGAATTCAAAATTCTTTGAAATTTAGAAAGGAAACGTGGTATTTATATTGTACATTATGTAATACCCCCAACAAGGTCTGAGGCATCACCCAGTTATTAAACACTAATATTTCTGCAGTGAAACATAGGAATAGTCACAGTCAGTAGGTGAGCTAAGCCTATAAATAGCCTTAAGTCAGTAAGTCAGTTCAAAGCAAATTTTTGCCACTACCAGATTTTTTTTTCCTTAAGATTTATTTTAATGTAATCTCTATACCCAACTTGGGGCTCGACCTTACAACCTCCAGATCAAGAGTCCCATGCTCTCCCAACTGAGCCAATCAGGCACCCTGTGCAGATGAATTTCGACACGAAGTTTCATGAAAAAACTCTTTTAAGAACTTGTAGATTTCAGAACTACAGAAGTAATTGTAGACTATATTGATTATAACATGCAGTGAGGAGAGTCCTAGGAGTTATGTTTTGAGGAATATTGATTATGAAATGGATGAGATCCAAAAGAGAGGTAAAGAAAGGCAAGAGAAGAGTTTACGTGACTTCAGTTTTCAGGCTTAAAAGAGAATTACTGCTTCTGATAAAAATGGGAAGTTGAGGAGGGAAGCAAGTTTGGGCAGGATTTTAAGTTTAAACTTCCCTTTTATTTTTCAAGTGTTCCATGTTGGTAGAATGAGCTTAAAAGTTTACAAGTGGAATATAAAGTTTCCTTTTAAAATAAGCTCTTAACACACTGTATACATTGTATGTTAGCTAATTTGACAACAAGTTATATTTTAAAAACATAAAATAAGCTCTAAATTTTCAGAACTTACAGTCTCTGTGATGTTGAGACATTAAAGAACTTTAGGGTTGAGAGTGGTTGAAGGGTGTTGTCCCTGGAGCATGAAAAGTTGTGGCCCTGCTCACTGGAACAAAATCTGGAAAACAGACTGAACGGAATAGAGCAAGGTGCTTGTACCCTGACAGGATTCTTCTCCGTGTGGCTGAACCATTAATATGGCCCTATCTGTAATGACGTGAACGCACACAGAGAGGGTAGTTGTTGCCGCGGCACAGGAGCTGACACAATTTGAATGCTGACTGCTCTACAGCAAGCAGTCTCGTGCTGTTTCCACCTTGTAGCCTGGGTCACGACTGCATCTAGATGGGAAACATTAACATAGCTAGTGGTATGATTTTGATTCCCAGTTCACCTTAAAAATCTGGAGTTAGGGGTGCCTGGGTGGCTCAGTTGGTTAAGTGTGCTGTGGTAGGAACCCCTCCCTAAGGAGAAAGAAAAAAAATGAAGGAGAGAAGAGAAGACTTCAAGGTCACCTAGATATGAGTCCAGCTGCCTACATCCCCCATGTTCCTGTAAACTGAAACAACTTAATCAGACTGCATGTTTATGTGTATTACCATATATGGGAGACAAAGGAATAGAAAATGCATAAAAAAACCTATGCCATATGATGTGGGCCGCTCAGTTCTTTTGGGTACGAACCCAACTGAGCGGTGCCAGCAAAATAAAGTTGCTTCCTGGAAAGAAAAGTCTCGGTGTCACGACTCTCTGAGCGAGAATCCTGCAACAGTGCCACTTTAGATTTCAGTTCAGGTTATCATCTCACGGTTCACGCCCTGCATTGGGCGCCGTACTGAGCTCAGAGCCTGCTTAGGATTCTCTCCCTGGCCCCGCCCTCTATCTCTAAGTAAATAAATATTAAAAAAACAAAACAAAAAAAAAACACCGACCAACTTCAAATTCTACACATTTAGGCAAATTTTAAAAATAAAAATCCATGGTATGGAAAGTTCATGAATATATAGAATTGAGTAGGTTTCAAATTTATTGCCATTCTGTGTTTTTTAATCTACTTTGATAAACTCATGTTAATATTGTCACATAAATAACATCTCTTGAAAATAGGGACAGACAAGTCTTTAACAAAAATGAGAAGGTTCAATAATTACTCTTAAAATTAGTTTACTTAGCTATATCTACTGTACATACATATATGCATTTACTTCATGATTCATAGTTTAAGAAGACAAATTTTATCTTAAACCTTTATTCAGATTCTACTACTGACTAGTACAGTTTGAACTTGAGGTTTTTATTAAGTAAGGATGTTGGCCTAGAGGATACTAAGGCTCCTTTCGGTATCAGACTCTACGGCTCTGAATGTTTAGGTTTCAAGTAGAAGAGAAGGACTGAACTACACCTTAAAGGAGATTCTCCTTCAGTTATGCTGGAAACAGTGCAGATGAGGTGCCTGGGGAAGACGTGCAAGGACGAGTATCAGAACTCTACACACCCACATGCGTTTGACAAACAAGCATAGAAATAACAATCCTAGAAAATGAGAAGAATGTGTACACTGTTGACCAGAAAAATTTTCAAGAAAAGAATGATTAGTAACCATTCAAGTTAGTAGTCAGTTGGTCACGTTAATACAACGTAGAGGAAAGGGGGCCTCTGGGTAGCTCAGTCTGTTGAGTGTCTTCCCTCTTGATTTCAGCTCTGGTCATGATCCCAGGGCCATGGGATCAAGCTCCACATCATGCCCCATGCTGAGGGTGGAGCCTGCTTAAGATTCTCTCTTTCTCTCCCTCCGCTCCCTCTTTCTCTCTCTCTCTCTCTCTCTCTCTCTGTCTCTCTCTTTCTCTCAAACTAAAAACAAAAACATAGAGGAGGGAACCCTGGGCCTGGAGTTAGAAAGCCACGGATACATTTCTGGCCCTAATTCTGCCACTGATTGAGGTTTTGATAATTAGTAAATTACTTAACTTTCTGAACCTTGCAAAAGCAGAATAATAACTACTTAGGCTTCCTTAGTGGTTTTTCATGAGGATCAATGATATGATGAATTAGAAAGTACTCAGTAAAACTTAAATATGCTGTGGAGTTAAGTTATGGCAAAATGGTGGATGAGGAACCTGAAAAGTTTATTATATTTGATGATTTGAATAAAACTAATATCAAGGGAGGAAACTTGGAGGCAGATTAAAAGAAAGTTGAAGTCATAGTATAACTACTCTAGAGAAGTTTGGCAAGGCATGAATGGTAAGACACAGATGGCATAGCACAGTGCATCCATTCCTTACACTGCCAGTGCAGATTTTTGTATGTATGTGTTTCTCACCTGTTTAGGAGGAGGTAGGGGGCGGAAACTGCAGTTCACTCTCTTTCCTCAGTGCCTTGAATAAAGTAGCAATTTTAATAAACAGCTTTCTGAAGAAATACTTGTTATAAGACTCAACTGGTAAGGAAATACTTTGTGTATATTGTATTTCCAGTATATTGTATATTGTGTATACCAGTATATTATATATCCAGTTAAAGTGAGGAAATAACATTCATGAGTATATACATGGATGTATGTTTAAGATGAAATACTAGAATTCCTATTTTGGTGTTTAGTGAAATACTAAATTCCTTTTTAAAAGTCATGAATCAAGAAAGGTCTGGCCAGTATTACTGTTTTATAACATGGTCTTTGGAATACAGTCCAAAACTTAGAATAAAAAAACAAAATAATTATTGAAAGGGAGGAGGCAAATTTATTATTTGTAGATGTCTTGTATATCTGGAAATGACAAAAGAGTCAACCGACACATTTCTATGAGTAATGAAATTTCATTATAGTAGCTAGTAATAAAATATAAAACATGAAAATTAACTGTTAAAAGTATTTTTCTTGATGACCTTTAAACCAAAAGCCCATCTATATGAGTTAATGAATGGGAATCCTCATTCTTTCTTTTTTTCCTTAGGTTTAATTACTTAGAGCGCAAGAGAGAAAGCGAGTTGGGGAGGGGCGGAGAGAGGGAGAATCCCAAGCAGGTACCACACTGTCAGTGAGGACCCCAATGCTGGGCTCTAACTCACAAACTGTGAGGTCATGACCTAAGCCAAAATCCAGAGTCAGATGCTTAACCAACTGAGCCACCCAGGTACCCCAGGAATCCTCATTCTTAAATACTTCTTAAAAAATTATTATTTTTTTTAATGTTTATATATTTTTGAGAGAGAGAAAGAGATAGAGCACAAGTGGGGGAGGAGCAGAGAGAGAGGGAGACACAGAATCCAAAGCAAGCTCCAGGCCCTGTGCTGTCTGTCAGCACAGAGCCCTAGGCAAGTCTCGAACTCCCAACTGTGAGATCATGACCTGAGCCGAAGTCCCAGGAGCCCCTAAATACTTTTCTTTTATCCCTTCCTTCCTTCCTTTTTTCCTTCCTTTCTTTTTTCTTTCTTTCCTCCTTTCTTTCTTTCTTTCTCTTTTTTTTTTTGCCTTCTAGGGAATACACAGACTGAATTTGATTTTATCATCTCTAAGTAAATTGAAGTGGGTTTTAAATAGACACTTTTCCATGTTAACTTTTAAAAAATTTTTTGAAATAAAGATGTAGCAGTGAATAGAATGACTTAAAGGAATTTTTTTTTAAATTCCTTGTTACTTTTGATACTTGCTGTATTACTTTGTAATGCTGGGGAAGGTGTAATCTGATCTTTCAACCATATTTGGTAAATAATAATTTTGTATGGAACCCACTGTTCTATCAGTAAGAGGAAAATTATTGCCCAAATGTAGGCTTTTCTTTGCGCTTAAAGCATTTCCTGACTTAAACACCAAGTTATATCATGCATGGATTCTTTTTGCCTTTTAAAGTACACTACTTCAGATCTGTAACTTTTTAACAAGAGATGTGTTGACAAGGTTTTTTCTATTTTATTTGGAGGGAGAAGAATTACATTGTTTACCTTGTTTATCACTGGTTCCCGTTATGTTCTAAATGTAAATTGTTATATTTATATTCATTATCAGCTCTCAGAATTGAGCTCTCTGACATTTCCTTTGTAGCTATTCTGCAATCAGTGTTGACAAATCACTTGTGTCTCTTAGGATGTGATGCAGTTGAGTTATTTAAACCTAAAAGCTTGTTACACAGCTGTTGTTTTAGTATATATGAAAATGAAAACTTAGGTAGACCTGTATGTTTAGAATAAAAAAGTGTGGTGTATTCTATAACTAATTCTCTTGACAGTCCAATAAAGTGGGGTGTGGCATCCAACTTAATAAAAAAGCAAACTTCTGAAGAGAGTTTTAGTCCAAGGCCATTCTGAAACAAGATTTGAACCTAGATCTGTCTCTCCCAGAATTTTTTCACTGACAATATGCCATCGCGAAAGATGGAAAATTTACATTTTTCTTAAAAACTATTTTGATTCTGTTGCTCCTTGTTGTGTTGCTAGTCGCTAGAAATGCAGGGAGTTAGTTCTTTGAATCCTTCACTATTTTCTTTGTCCTGTTAACAATTCCCACAATCTGCCATATTTGACAGTCACAGAGAATTCAATTCATTCTGACTGCTGTGGCATTTGTTTCTTAGAGGGACTCCCTCGGGTGCCAGCTCACCAGGCTTAAGGACGTCTTTGCCAGGCTCTCGTACAACAGTCTACCATTTTTAATATCCTACCATTTCCGTAACCTTTGTGGTTACGTGTGTGTGTGTGTGTGAGTGTGTGAAAGGGGGGGAGAGAGAGAGCTTTAATATGGACCCAGTAAATTTATACCAAAAAAAAAAAAAACTGAATCTATTTTGGTAATGGAAAAAGCAAATTTCCAGTGTGGTTAAGAACCACATCTTATGAGCTGTTTTTTTGCCTTCCACTTTAAGAATTACCAAGTATTTTTAAAAATTGGAACCTGAAATTCAGTTCATTGCTTGGATGCATTTCGGAAGAAACCTCTGAGAATTGATTGTAGGAAATTAAGGGAGCAGTTAGAAGACAAGTGGAAATAAGATAGTGAAAGAAGAGCAAAATGACCTGAAAATGAGGACTTTACAACTTTAATTTGACCAGTGAAAGTGGAATTGGTGTTTTTCTCTTTCCGCCATACTCTGTGGCCCCACGTTGGACAGCCTGTTGCTGAAAGCCATCACAGGTCTCACAAAGGCCACTGCTTGAGGAGCTGGAACTGGAAGGCTAGATAGAGTAGGGAGAAGAAAGACAATGACTTAACAAATGTAAATAGCATCTTCTGATAACTTACCACTCAAGAGATCCTTTTTCGACCTCAGAATATCTTATGTGAGACACACGGGGGACTCCCTCACTGCCATTAGATCTCATGGTGTTACCTGGTCACGCTTCTCATTCCACCTGCCTCCAGTTTACTCTAGTTTCTCTTCTGCTTTCAAGGCTCCAGACCCAGTTCCTGGACCTGCCCTGGAAAAGAAGTATCCAGTAGAGATGAGCTCACTGCAGTTACTTAATTAAAAATTTGTAAGCTGCAAAAATGGCAATGGGCCAACCAAGAACAGCTACAATTTGAATTTTTCTATTTCCAGGTATGCTAAAGTCCACGACACCAGTCAAGCTTAGCCTGTGTAACTGCCTTACTGCAACATCTATAATAACCAAAACTTTACTTTCAAAGTCTGTGGTCTTCTTGCTTTGAGTATAGTAACATTCCTAACATCTAGGTAACACGCAGCTACTCGACTTTAACTTACCTTTTGCCTGAATATTTCTGATTTAACTTGTTTGCTAGTAGTAGCAAACTAATACAAAAACAATTTAGGAAAAATAAATTTGAAATGCTGTTGAGTTAGGCCCTGTAAAAAAAAAATACTCTGGTCTTCATTGAAAAAGTAAACATTATCAACAATAAAACTGTCTTCCTTTAAGAGGTTCACATGGAGTCTGAGTAGTACGTGGAATTAAATAAGTGAAGCTAGTTCCCTCAACCGTTCCACATGATGCATGCCTTTGCCCAGAGTCAGTGTTTTCTTCCACAATTGGAAGTAGAACCAGATAACATACTATACAGCACTTTTACATAACGGGTTTAATTTCAAATGTAAGTATACGACTAGTATTTGCTGTAATTATACTTGATTACTCAAATCCAATGAGAAAATCGTAAGTAGATGGAATTGTCCTGGAATATAACAACAAAATCAAAAACAGGTTTCCTGTTGCCTTAGTTTTTAACGGAGTGAAAACTACTTGTGAAGGATTCTAGGGATGAGATCAGTTAACTTTTAGGGACATTTATTGCTTTTAGCAATTTGTATAGATTTAGAAACAAATCTATAGATTGATCTATGAAAGGTGATTTTATTTACTGAATGGGCAGATAACCAGAAGAATTGACCAGAGGAATTTTATATCCCAACTGTGGTTTTAAAAGATGATTCTGATATCCTAGCTTATGCTTTAAAAATTCTCTCCTCCACTGTTATCGTATAATGAATTTAAGGTCAGCCAGTCTAGTCAGCACTGGGTCCTTGATTATGTCCCACATGATTTGTTTAGTATTGAAAGGATTGAATCTCATTGAGTGTTGAATTAGGACTGGAAAGAGCGCTTCTGTCAGAGTTATTACAGGATCATTACTGCTGATAAGGTAAATTGGAGAGGAAATTCAAGAGAGTATTGCATTTGAATTTCAAGTTTTGTTTGTTACCACTGGGAGGCTGTTAATGATCAAATTTTTCTACATTACTGAATGCAAATTTTGTGTAAAATACTGTACAAGGCCCAAACAGTGCAAATGAATAAACCTTGCTTTCAGTGAGCTTACAGACAAATGCTACCAAAGAAAGTACTGTGCTGGGAGTGTGAACAGTGTACTGGAGAGCACCAGATAGAATCAGCTTTCTGGGGAAAGTAACATTTCTACTAAGCCTTGAAGGAGAGAGAAAAGTCTTTCGAGAGAATGGCAAGAATATTTCTAAGGCATAGAAATGAAAGTATATAGGGGTTTCTGGGTGACTCAGTTGGTTAAACATCCCACTTTGGCTCTGGTCATGATCTCACAGTTCATGAGTGCAAGCCCCACATCCGGCTTGCTGCTGTCAGCTCAAAGCCCTCTTCAGATCCTCTGTCCCCCTCGCTCTGCCCTTCCCCCACTTGCGCTCTCTCAAAAATAAATATTTAAAGAAATTTTTAAAAAAAAATTTTAAAGTATATAATACGTCCTAGAAATTGTGAGCAGCCCAGTGTACCTAGAGAACAGTAGAGAACAGGATATGATAGAAGATGGAGCTATGTCATACATGCTTTTGAGTGTAAGAGGAAAGGGTTTGGACTTAATTCAGTAGTAGGTAAGGGGTATGCACTGAAGATTTCTTAGCATTGGTGCACTTAAGTCAGTGAGTCTTTTGAAAAGCTAACTGTGGCAGAGTAAGGATTGACTTGATGAAGTTAGATTTTAGCAGTAGTAGTATCTCATTAAAGACATTTATTGTTATATGTGCCAAACATTTGTTTCTCATTTAATCCTTACAGAGGAATGTGAGAAATAACTAATACATGTTAGACATTTAGCATAGGACCTGGCCCATACTAATGGTGAATCAGTAATGCTGAACCATAGTGGTTGTACTGTAAGCTTAGAGAAAAGTGTTCTTGTCCACTTTTATGTGTTATAACTTTCTATAAAAGTATTGTGTTTATTGAGGGTCTTATCTTAAATTTAAGATAGTAACAGTAAACCTCTTTTTCTACAACCCCCTACCTCTTCCTTTTAAACAATTAAACCATCTCATTGGTGGATGAGTATTTCTTACTCCATCTGAGAGCTATGCATTATTTAACATTGAGTTAGCTAGTCTTTGGTTGAAAATCAAAGGGACCTGCCTTTTTTGTTTCAGCAGAACTGAGCATAGAGCTAGTTGTGTACCTAAACATACAGCCTGTTAGGTAACATATAAATCAAAATGTAACTGTAGATCTCATCTTGTCAAACATCTGGAAGATTGGTAATTGTTGTAGCTGTTAACTATAACAGTTACAGTTTCAGCTTAGATAACATAGGCTTTAAATTATCTTAACATAGAGTTGGCTAACTATAGGTACTTCCAAATTAGTCTCCTCTTACTCTCCTCCTCAAGTATCAGAATACAAATAATGATGGACCATCTTCCATCCATGTAACCTTTTACCTGGCCTAGCCCCCTCTCCATAATAATTAGTGTATATTCTTTCAGAATCTTTCCTGTACATGTATATAAAAATATCATTTTAAAATACATTTTGTATCCTTTTTGTTAATATATAGATTCTGCATCTTTTTCATTCGTTAAAGTCTTCTCTTTCCATTTAATTATTTAGATATCTCATTCCACGTTGAAAAAAAAACCAGCTACATGGTATTCCATAGTATTGCTGTACAGTAATTTCCTTATTCATTTCCCAGTAGCATTGTTTTTAGTAATACACACTAAAGAGGTGACTTACTGCTCCTCTTGAAACACATGTGTTTGTCTCTAAATTAGATGCTTTAACTCATATAGATACAGAGACCTCTGGTACTTTATTATTTGTAACAGATTTCATTCAGCCTCCCTCACAGCTGACTGCAGTAGCAGTGGTGGTGAACCACAGTTGTGCACTGCTGGCCTCGAATACCAACTTCGTGGGAAGTGTGTGTCTATCTCTCCGTGTGTCTGTCCGTGATTCTTCTCAGTTAAAAGGAATATAATAACAGTTGTCCTCTGTGCATCACATGTGGGGAGGATAAAGTGAGATAATGGACATGTGCTTATAAAAAGTCCAGTATAAATCTGAATTCTACTAGAATATAATCTTCTCAAAAGTAGGGCCTATATTTTATTCATCTTTGCGTATTTAAAGCACATTGCCTGGCTTATAGCAGGAATGTTGATAGAGCGGATCATAGAAATGAAGGTGAACCAAAAAGCGGTTCAGGCCAGTAGAATTTTCTCAGATGTATTTTCTACGTTATCTGGAATCTGTACATCTTTCACTGAAAATTTCCCACCTTTGCAAACTTAACTCATTTTTCTCCTCAGCCATAATTCTTCTCATTTATCATGTTCTTCTGGGGCTTTTCCCCCAACACAAACAGTTGTCAGGGGTATCCTGCGAGACCTTTATTCCTCTTCAGGTACTAAGCTCAAGCACAGCGTTCTTTTTAGTAATACACACTAAGGAGGTGACTACCTTTCCTCAGTTCCTAAGTTTTAGGCACTTCTTCTGTGGACCTTCACTGCAGCGTCTACACCTGTAAATGGCACAGAGCACTTGTTGCTGTATGAGGAAACGCCTGCCCTTGGGGTGTGGTGGCAGGGCCTGGAGCTTCAGAGACAAATGACCTGAGTGGAGACAGTGAGAGGCATGTTGTCTTTGCTGACCTGTGGGATGCAGCATGTATGAGGCAGAGGAGAGCGAGGATGTGATGTCACAACTTCCGTGATGTGCCCCCCTTCTTACCCCACTTCTTCAGCCTCGTCTTGCGTCTCTCTGCCTCCCTCTGAGTCTCACTCCCTGCGTGTCAGCATTAGCCAGCTACTTAATGGTTTCCTCAACTTGCCACGTTGCTTCACTACTCAGGTCTTTCCCTAGACAACCACCTATGCCTGAGTTATTCTTTCCCTCTCACCTGTCTACCGTGTGAACGCATTTTATCTTCCAGGACGAAGCTTAGGTGTCCCCTTGTTTAAAGAATCCTTTCCGTAAATCATCCCCTTCCCTCAAAATTGACTGGTCCCTCCTTCTTTTCCCCTGTTTACTACATATTATATCTGTAACTGTTACTACATTTATTTGTTGAATGTTTGTCTTCCCATACTAAAATGTGAATTTTAAAAAATTTTTTCTTAATGTTTATTTATTATTGAGAGAGAGAGAAAAATGGAAAGAGTACAAGCAGGGGAGGGACAGAAAGAGAGGGAGACATAGAATCTGAAGCAGGCTCCAGGCTCTGAGCTGTCAGCACAGAGTCCACTGTGGGGCTCGAACTCACGGACCATGAGATCGTGATCTGAGCCAAAGTCAGAGACTTAACCGACTGAGCCACCCAGGTGCCCCTAAAATGTAAATTCCTTGAACATAAAAGCAACTGTGCTTTTATTAATTTTAATACTTTCAGCACCCACTGTAGTGTAGTAGCAGGCACTCAACAAACTTCGAGCAATACATATATGTATGTATGAAAAAATATAAAAATGATAAATTTGAAAATGGGTTATTTCATAAATAAAAATGTTAAATAGAAGATCACTTATATATTTTTACAGTTCAGATTTCCTACTTCATTAGGAAAGTCTTTGTTGTAGATTTATGGATACGTATTTATAGGATGTGATTTCTGTCTCTTTATTTGATTATATTATACAACTAAAAATATTAAATTGAATACTCTCTAAGTGTATCTAAATTAGAGATTTGTGAAATAGATTTATATATAGTAACTTTGCTGATAAAAGTTCCTGTACAGTTTTGAGATTATTCTTGACCATCTAATAAAAATTCATTCACCATAACTATAACAAGACTAATAGCCAACTATATACAGCAGTTTCACAGTATTAGATTTGAAAGACTGGCACATACTAAAAAAATTGTAGCATTGTGTTGTATTTTAGAAACTTGATTCATTTAATATTACTTTACCAATTTTAACTTTGTTCATTTTGAATTCTCTGTAATTTCTTTTTAAGGTTCTGAATAATATAGTAATGAAATAATTTTATTTAAATGTTGTTCTTTACGTATCGGTTTGTATATTTTTTCTCCATTAGCAGTCTCCATTGTATTACCAATCAAGTGTATGTGTGTAATTTACAAATTGCCAATTTAACTTTTTGTTAGATATTAAAACATTCTGGTAGTTATTATGAAAGCACTAATGGGGTGCCTGTATGGCTCAGTCGGTTAAGCCTCCGACTTCGGCTCAGGTCATGATCTCACAGTTCCTGAATTCGAGCCCCATGTCAGACTCTGTGCTCATGGCTCAGAGCCTGGAGCCTGCTTCAGATTCTGTGTCTCCCTCTCTCTCTCTGACCCTTCCCTGCTCATTCTTTCTCTCTCTCTCTCTCTCTTTCTGCCCCTCCCCCAAAATTAAATAAACATTAAAAAAATTAAAATTGAAGAAAGCACTAATAACTATCCATTCACACTATGTCTTAACTCATGAACATAATCAACCCATGCCCCATGCTATACCATACACACATACACACGCACACTTCTACCAGGTAGCCACAGGTACATGCTGGGGAAAAGTCAACTGAGGGCTGTGCCATTAGAAGGAAGACAGGCAAAATTATATGAGATGAACAAAAGAAAAAAACATGGGGCCAACTAAGTGATTAGAACTGCATGGGGATCAGTTGATAAAACTTCTCATAACTTTCTCTGAATCTTCATATTAAGATGCCATTTTAGATTAGTATTTTAACCAGATTATTACAATTTTTGCATGCCACTGAGTTCATTGGTTCATTACAGGTGTTGATGATTCATATAAGATGCAAACTGGTATTTCCAAGTGTTTTCATTTTCTTTTACCCGTAATAGGAACTTCTTGTCCTATCATTTATTTATATTATGTTTTCTTTCAAAGATATTTATGCACAGGATGGATTATCCAAAAATTAAGGAAAAAGGGAGCACTGAAAAATAACTTTATCTCCATCTTAAAGCCCTAATGTATTGGAAAAAAATAATGAGATAGGAATTGGAAAATACACACAAGGTAGTTATATAATATGTTTTGATGAATTATAACCATTCTGTCTTAGATTTATTGCACTTTTCTTGATCCTTAGAAAATGGTAGCACTCACCACAAAACCACAGTACATAAATTGCCAAGTGTGGCTGACTTGCACATTCCTTAGAAGAACTTAAAACTGGTAAGCCTTTTAACCATAAGAAATGGTCAGCATTCATGGGTTTGAGGCAATGTATTAAATGAAAAAATCAGGAAGTTTTCTTATTTAGAAGAGGTAGTATAGATCATTATTGTCCTTCAGGAATTAATGATAATTTTTTCTTTTACAAAGTAAATTATTGCATTGTTATAAAGTTGAGAAATCCATTTTCTGCTAACAATCCTTTGCTCCTTTCAAGCTTTTAAATAACACAAAGGCTGAACATGATAGCTAACTTAAAGTAAGTAGCATTTAGATGACTGATTTGGTATGTTTACTGTTACTTTACTTTTGCAAATAACTAGCTATCTATGTAAAATGTTTCAGTGTTACAAATCTTTCATGCTAAAGTTTATGCTAAAGCTGGATTATGATTATCTTGTTTTTAGTCTTAAAAGGTGATAGTATTTGAATTTTAGATTTTTAATTACATGGTTATAATTCTTGCATTTTTAACTCTTAGGAAAATAACTTGATATTGTAGATTGGGGGTACGGGGAGTGGGCAGGAGTTTGCGTTTGGCTTAGTAAAGTTGTCATATTGTGCTCCAAGAAGTAGAATTCTAGTAATTTGCTGTTAAAATTTTTCTGAATTTTTTTATGTTTAATTAATGACATTCATAAATTCTTTTGAAGTTAATCAAATGTGAAGTGCATTAACTGTTACGTAACTGGCATTTGATGAGATACTTAGATAATGTATGAGTAAGGAATAGTGTATGCATGATTAGGCAGGGAATAGATGTCTTTATTTTTAAGATTTAATTCTGAAATCCTATTGAGGCTGAAAGGTTTCAAAACTTGCTTTAACTTTAATTTTAAAAATTATAGCATCATTCAGCTATTCTTATTGTATATCAATGTTTTGTTCTAAGATGAAGATACTCTTTAAGAATAACTCACTGCACAGTCTGATAATGTCAGCCAGTCAACAGCAGAGACACAAACTATAATTAGTTATAAGAAACTATTAACATCATTTTGACAATCAAATGGGTAAGTTGGAACATTCTGCCTTCCCAGTAGGCATCCTGGGGAAGTTAGTGTTCACAATTGTTGAGGTCAGAGGGGCTTTGCGGTTCAGACAATTCTTTTAAAAAAAAAAAAAAAAATTTTAAGTTTTATTTATTTCTTAGAGACAGCATGAGCAGGGGAGGGTCAGAGAGAGAGGGAGACACAGAATCTGAAACAGGCTCCAGGCTCTGAGCTGTCAGCACAGAGCCCGACGCAGGGCTCGAACCCACGAACTGCGAGATCATGACCTGAACCGAAGTCGGACGCTTAACCGACTGAGCCACCCAGGCGCCCCAGGACAATTCTGTTAAAATTTAACATCTGTGTTTCTAAAAAATCACCATGCTATCCAAATCATGAAAAAGAAAAGCCACAGGGTTTATAGAAAAGTGGAATTTCAGATACAACACTCAAAAACTTTATCAGAGAACATTTAAAAAAAGATAGGAACCTTAAAAAAATGACAGTATAGTTTTACATGTGTTAAATGATTAAGAAAGATGTACTTATACAATATGCAAACTAATATGGTACTTTGAAAAAGATCTGAAGTTTGCTTATGGAAGTGAGCATAGATGTGGCAATTTGTTATCATGAAGTGGTCAAAGAAGCGTTTTCTGAAACAGAAGGAAAGTTTTAACACAAGATGTGGATAGCTGGGACCAGCTGGGTGGCTGGCGGATGTTTGAGGTGTGTTCAGAGTTACATTTTGTGTATTCACATGCAGCTTGTTTCAGTTGAGTGTGGTTTTCTGCATTCACTTGGTATTTCTAGCTGGTAAAATCACAGCAAAATTCACTTAATGCTCAAAGTGTTCCCTATTATTTCAGTTGCATTGGAACAAATTTGCAGTTTCAAAATAAGTACTAAGCAGAACTTTACAGCTGAGGGTAAGGGAAACGTTTGGATAGATAGAGACCACTTTTTATACTTGTCCTTATAAAATCTAAGCATTTTCTGGCCTGCCTGGCTGGCTCAGTCAGTAGAGCCTGCAACTCTTGATCTTGGGGTCATGAATTTGAGCCCCACGTTGGGCATGGAGCCCACTTAATAAATAAAATTTTTTTAAAAACTTAGGCATTTTCTGATGTGTAGAGATTTATTGCAGCAAATATTTACTGAGCATCTACTTAGCACACATTTTCCAAGTATTTAGGATACAACAGTGAACAAGGTAGTCTTTCCACTTCGGGAATAACAGTATTTGTATAAAGAATGTTGTTGTCACGGGTCAGTTTTAAGAAGTAAAATTAGATAGGTGGAAGCGGAAGTCTAGCAAGGAGTCTTCTGGACAACAGGCTTTTCTCTCACCTCAGAAATTATATACTTTTGCAAGATAATTTCCTGGGGTCCTGTCCCATTCAAGAATCCATTGTTTACAGAAAAAAATTGTCATCTCTCGTGGTTATTAACCAGAGTTAAATTTTAGGACAGTATATGTGTTAAAATGGGAAGACCTCCCTAACTTCTTGTCCCGTAAGCTAAAGAAAATCCTAATGCAACTGAGAAGTAAATTTATGCTTTCTATATTTCATTCCATTTCTTTTTGATATTCGACATGAACTATATTTTTCTTTGTTAGAATCATTAAATTTGTTTCAGTAAAATTCAACCATGTAAGAATAGGGCAAAGATAAATTACAGTTTTATGTAATAATATTAAAACTGTAGTGTTCTTGTGTCTCACAGTCTTCTGTAATGAAGGCCTTCCTCTTCTCCTGTTACTACCCCCCACCCCGAACCCCTTCTCCCTAATCCCCTTCTTCCCTGCTATCCCTCCTTTCTTCTCTCCAGACAGATGACTGACTCACTGTCTCCAGAATCTGCCTCAGATTTGGTTGTTTTGCTTTATAGTTTAACCTTTTTTAAAAATTTTAATTCCAGCTTAGTTAATGTACAATTATATCAGTTTCCGGTGTACAATACAGTGGTTCACCCATTCTGTACATCACTTAGGGCTCCTCACAATAAGCCTACTTCACTCGTCCCTCCACCCGCCTCCCCTCTGGCAGCCAGCAGTTTGTTCTCTGTAATTAAGAGTCTGGTTTTTGATTTCTCTCTTTTTTTGCTTTGTTCGTTTGTTTTGTTTCTTAATTTCAGCATATGAGTGAAATCATTTGATGTTTGTCTTTCTCTAACTGACTTATGTCACTTAGTATTGTACCCTCTAGATCCATCCATGTTGTTGCAAATGGCAAGATTACATTCTCTTTTATATTCTTAAAACGTCTAAAGTACCCCTGATTCTAGAACCTCTCACTCCCTCCCTCAGCCCAGAGAGCCCTTTAAACACATCCAGCACAGTTTATACCACTTATGTGGCACTTGTGTACAGCCTAGACCCATATATCCTTACTTCCTCTGTGATCTATCTAATTTGATGTTTTCAAGGTACCCTAGACTCAACATGTTCAAAACCAAACCTGTAACTTTGTTTTCTTGGACCTGTTCTATCATTTGTAGGTAGGACCACCATCCATTTGAGCAGATCAGAAACCAGTGTTGACACCTACTTCTTCGCCCCACTATTTAATCCATCCACAAGTTCTATTCATTTTTCCTTCCTAAATATCCCTTCAGTTTTTCCTTTTATTCGTCCTCCATTGCTGGAGTTACAGGCTATTAACATTTGCCAGCTAGACTACAGCAGTAGTTTTCTAACCGAGTTTTCAGATATTCCGGCCTTTTCTCCAGTCTGTAGTCATTCTTCATACATTCGTGATCTTTTGATCATGTCCCCTTCCCTGCCTCGGAGCTTAAATCTGCAGTGACTTCCCATGACTTTGAAAATAAAACTTCCAAATTTTAATGGCCTCCTTGACACATCATGACTTGGGGCCTACCTTTTTCTGGCTCTCTGCTCTCTACAATTTTTCCATATGCACAGTGCTCCTCTCTGATCCTTTTTTGATTATGAAAGAGACAAAACAAATGTGATAACAACAAGGTAGGCTGAGGTGGCAGCAGGAGGCAGACAGAAGGTAAAATAGTGCACAAGTTCAAATAGCTATCTAAATTACAAACTTGTGTTGATGTGCCTCTGATCCAAGAATTTCTGTGACCTGGAGAGCAAGGGCATTGACTAGTACTTGTATTTTCAGCACAGTATCTGCACATTCTAGTCACTCCTTAAGTGTGTGGGTTGTGGCTAATTAGATGATGATTGTCTGGTTTTCAATACTCTACATATCCAGTTGCCTCATAAATGCCCATAGTTAGCTGTGTTATAGCTCGTACAGTCCTGGAAAAAATCACCATGAAAAATGATGGTGAACTTGCTAACTCTTATAGCTTGAAGTGTCGGTGAGCCATTTTCTCATACTCCATACTCTGCACTGTCATAATAATTACTGAGAGGTCAGAAATAAATTGTTTACACACTCCTTAAGAAAATAAAGAATATGGCACGTTTTATAAACCTTTCTAATATATTTAATGTTAGATTCTGTAGTATTGTATGTCTTCTTCTATTTAGAATTCTTAAGAAATCAATCCTCCTGGATCATTTGAGCTAGTGGCAGTTTAGGTGCCAAAACTCTGCACCTGATGCTAGGAACGTTTCTATAAAATATGATTTCTTTATTTTCTGAAAAGAGCCGTCATTTTGCATCTTATCGTAGAAAATATGTTTCCATTTATATTAGAAATAATTTTCCAGAGTAGGTTAAATTTCATGGTTTTCCTTTTGAAATTAAATATCACCTGTTGGTTTTTTCAATAATGTGTTTAGCTGTAAAATTTATTTACTCACCACAAAGGCTACATTAAAATTAGTTATCTTGCCTTGTCCTTAAGGCTTACTTTTGCTGGATATAGAAAGTGGGTTGATGTTTTTTCTTTCAACACTTAAACTATGTCATTTGACNTTTTTTTTTTTTTTTTTTTTTAATTATTTCTGAAAGACAGACCGCGTGAGCAGGGAAGGGTCATGAGCCACCCAGGCGCCCCTCAGAGAGAGGGGGAGATACAGAATCTGAAACAGACTCCAGGCTCCGAGCTGGCTGTCAGCACAGAGCCTGACGCGGGTCTTGAACTCACGAACCACGAGATCATGACCTGAGCCGAAGTCACACACTTAACCGACTGAGCCACCCAGGCACCCCTGGCCTCCATAGTTTCTGATGATAAATCAACATTATTAGAATTGTTGTTCCCCTTTGTGTCATTTCTTTTGCTGCTTGCAACGTTTTCTCTTTGATTTTTTAGGAGTTTGACACTTACACCTGTGTGTGGTTTTCCTTGGCGTTTCATGTTTAGGGTTTGAGCCTAACATGTTTAGGCTTTGATATTCTTAAGTAAGAGCTATTTGTTGTTGTTGTTGTTGTTGTTGCTTAAAATAAGCTCTGGCCAGTTTTATTAAAGAAAACGTGTGCATACTTTTCACCAGTCTGTTCTAACATGCTTCTAGTGATACCAGAATCACCTGGGTCAGTGATGGCCAGTGCTTACTCTGCAGAAGTTCCCACACGCTGTGCTCGATTCCGTAGCACTGCCACTACAGTGATGGACACTAGTTTGGGCCAGTGTGACAGTACTGTTTCAGATTTCCTCAAGGCTGGGCAGTTTTGGCAAGTTGGCCAGATTTGCTTTGCCTTGTCTGGTCATTTTTAGAGTCTGCTCCTGTCCCAGCAAGGACTTTCCACTTTCATAAGGAGTTGGAGCCTAGAGTTGATGGACTCCAGCAACTTTTCGTTGCAGCCACCATCTTCTGCCTTATGTGTGGGATGACCCCCGACCATAGCAGCCACACGTGTCTGAGAAGGTGACCAAGGTCTTCTTCTGTAAATTTATATCTTTTACTAACTTGGAGAAATTTCTAGCCACTATTCTTCAAATAATCTTTTCTACCCCGTTCTCCCTTATCCTTCCGGATCTCCAATTATAAGTACAGTAGGCTTTTCGATATTTTCCCACAGGTCCCTGAGGTCCTCTCCCCACCCTCACCTACCTGACCCCACACCACCCCTAGTCTTTTTTTTCCCCCCTGTCCTTCAGGTTTGAATAATTTCTATTGCTTTGTCTTCAAATTTACTGACCATTCTGTCATTTCCAATATATGGGGGATCCATCCAGTGAATTTACCTCAGACATTTTATTTTTTACTTTTTGAAGTTGTGTTTGATTCTTTTTTAAAAAATATAGTTTCTGGGCTTTTGGGGTTTTTTTTGGAGTTGGGGGGCGGGTAGTGGTTTCTTGCTGAAATACAAGCATGTGTGTGTGTCCTTGCATCTTTAAGCGTAGTTAAAATAGCTGCTTTAAAATCCCTATGTGCTAATTCTAGCACCTGGGTCATCTTGGCCTTGGTCTCCCTTGGTTGCCCTTTCTCTTGAGTATGGGTCAGTTTTTCCTGTTTCTTATGAATGGCATGTAGAGACTCTGGGTTCTATTGTGTGCCTTCAGTAGTGAGTATTGATGTTTGCTTGGTTTCCTTCCTCGCTTGCTTGCTTTAGAAGGCAGTTAACTTGGCTGAACTCCCAGCTTTAAATTCTGAAATCTCAGTTATTTTCGCTTTGGCTGGGCTGCTTGGAATCTCACATATGTGTGATTTGGGACTCAGAGATGTGTGCAGAATTTATACATAGGATTTGGTGCTTCTCTCCTTGCTATGATTTACTTACGCGGTTCTCAGCTGTTACGACTACGCCAGAGTCTATCCTTTGCTTCATTAAGCTGGTACGGCTGTAGGTTTTCTGTCTGGGTTTCAGCCACCCAAACCAGCCGAGGCCTGCCCTCTGGCTAAATGCCATTAAAAAAAATGGAAAATCACCCCATGCTGTTAACCTTCTAAGTACTGACTCCTTCTTCTCCCCACCATCCCTCTATTGCCATTGATGCTTTCTGCCTTCACGTAGTTTTTATATGTTGTCTAGTGTTTATAGTTGTTTATGAAAGAATTGATCTAGTAGGAGCTACTCAGCCATTATAGGAAATGAAATCCCTAAAATACAGTTGTACATGTGAACAATTTTGTTGTTTGTGTACTTGATGATCTTTATTAGAAAAGCAAGTGTGATAAGACTTTTTCAAAGAATTTGGGAAGTTTATGTTTTAATAGTGGAATAAGTTGAAATTTATTTTCATGATTCATCCTCTTCTAATAAAGGTGGTCCTGAATTAGACTGAAAATGTATTTTTTTGCCTCTCCCTCAAATTGTGTAAAAATCTCCAAATCTAGATCATTTGAAATGTGTTTTAGAAGCAAAGTAATGTCAGGAAACTATACAGTAAAACCTTCATTTCATTCAGCAAATGTTGCATAATTGGCCTAGGTCCTGGGGTGCGCGCAGCAGTGAATTTCAAAGTTCTTGATCCTGTGGAGTTACCATTTGGGGGATAGATAGAAAATAAATAAATACCTATCAGGTATTGACAAATGCTATGAAGAAAAGCAGGGTATGAGGGTGTGATGGGAGGAGGGGAGACAACTGTGGCATTATTCTTGAGAGACCGGTCAAGGAAACTGTCTCTGAGGAAGTGACATTCGACCAGAGATGTTAATAAAGTAAGAGAGGGGGCCACACAAGTATCTGAGGGTAAAGTGTTCCAGGCAGAAGAAGTAGCAAGTGCAAAAACCGTAAGGGAGGATACAGTGGCTGTTTTGAGAACTAACCAGAACTGAGGGAACTAGGAGAATGGTAGAAGGTGAAGTCTAAGGGGTGGTCGTTAGCCAGGGGCCTCGTGTTATAGGACTTTGAGCAGGGGATTTTGCTCTGATTTACTTTTCACAAGGATCACTCAATAGAATGAGGGGCAGCGGGGGAATAGAAAGTGAAGGCAAGGGAGGAAACAGTTAAGAGACCTTTGCAGTGGCAGTCTGCGTGAATTACAGTGGCGGCTTGGACAAGAGCAGCAACAGAGGTGGGAGAAATGGTCAGATTCAGAATATTATTTTACAGATACAGCCAGCAAGACTTGATGATGGATTAGATATGGGATCTGAAAGAAGGATCAACTGGATGAATGATGGCACCATTTACTGAGATGAAAAAGACTGTGAACGGATTGGCTTGGAAGGGGGGAAATTAAGAGTTTCCTTTTGGACATACTAAGTTTGAAGTGAGTTTTAGATGTCCAGAAAGAGATGTCAGGCAGGTAATTGGCTATATTAGTGTGGAACTCAAGGGAGAGAGCTCCCTTGGCATTGGAGATAAAAATAGGCAAAGCCTCTGTTTAAAGCAGTATATTTGGATGAGATTACACAGCGGAGGAATGCAGGTATAGTTGAAAAGAAACCTAGATCAGACTCCACTGTCTACCAGCATAGAGATGTCCAGGAAAGGAAGAGGATCTGACAAAACTGAGAAGGAGCTACCAGCAGGTGGGAGAAAAACCAGAAGAATATAAGTCTCAGAAGCCAAGTGAGGAACTTGTTCAAAGAAGGAGGGATTGGTTGACTGGGTCCTAAGCTGTGGTTAGATGAGGAATAGGGACCCCTCCTGAGGTCTGCTGGCCTGAAGGCCTGCGACAGCTTTGAGAAGTATAGTTTCAGTGGAGAAAAACAAAGCCTGATTGTGTAGGCCAAAAGAGATTGGGGGGAGGAAGGGAAGACACTTAGGTATAAACAACTCTTCCTTTCAAGGAGCTTCAGCCCAGGAGAGGAAGGGGCAGAAAAAGGAGCTGATAGCTGGAGTGAAGTCAAGGGAGGCTAGCTCAAGTTGAACAGTGTTGTAACTCATTTATCACCCCTTAAGTTATTTTAAAATACCATTTACTAATATTCAGTACTTCTCTTTTCTCTTATAACCCATTGTAGCTTTTACCTGTGAGATGTAACTAAGCTGAAGTCGCATAGACAAAAGAATTAGGACTTTAATTAATTGATAATAAAAAGCTAAAAGGCTTTACTATGCATGATATCGATATATTCTGTTGGAGACTCAAAAGTTCTACATAACTAAAGTTAATAAAAAATATTTTAATATCTACTGTTAGGCTGAACACTGCCTACACAGCGCTAACTACATGAAGGGAACAAGAGACCTAAGTCCTATATTGATGGAGTTTATAGCTTTGTATTTTTTTAAGCTTATGTTAGCAAGGTTAAATGAGAAATACCACAGATAAGAAACCTGTTTTAAAGAGATCTTATTGTTAAATTTATCATAAAATGAAATGATTACACAAATAGTATTATATTTAAATACTTTCATGTTATTTAGGTTTAATATACTTATATATTATTTATATCCCAAAGGGGCTTTCAAAATTAAACATGGGTTTCATTAGGAATAAAAAACAAGGTAGGTAGTTCTCAACTTTGGCCACACATCAGGGTTACTTGGGGAAGCTTTAGAATCCCTATGCCCAGGCTACTCCCCCCACCAATTAAATCTGGATCTTTGGGGTTGAGGCTCAAGTAATAGTATATTTTAAAATACTGATTTTATTAAAAGAGAGGGAATAAAATGCTATGGTTCCCCTGAGGATGAATTCATTACACATTGAAGGATTAAGTATATCTGAAGATTAAGATAATGTATTAAATGTTTTGGGTTATATAGCTCATTTTTTAGACAAAGCATGCAAGTCATTTGTAGAACCAAACTCTATCAGATTCCGAACTTTAAAAATTTTAAGTAGAGTAAATAAGATTACTCACCTCAGGTTCTCCTCTAATTATTAAGAAAAATGTCAGTAATGTTATTCATTTTCCCCATTTAGAAGAATGAGGGAAGACATCCTTGACAACAATTTCTTCAGTGCCTTTTTGGCCCAGCCGTTATAAAGCATACATATAGGGATTAGACAGTCTAAAAGTTTGACATCAGGAGTTATAAATTGGAAAGAAAGTATAACTATATGGAATATATTATAGGACTAAATAATATTTTGATAACTTATGTTAAATGTTAGGTACTAAAGCACGTACCCTGTGTATTGAAATTTTAAATCCACAACAATATTCATTCTCTAATCAGTTCTCATTAAAATTTTTTTCTTTCTTTCACAGAAAATGCTTGGACAGAAGAGATGAGTACTATTTCCACTAAGGCCTAGAATTGCCTACTGTACAAATAGTCCTGATCAGGCAATATACGAATGGCCCAAGGAAGCCACCAAATTGATTTTCAGGTTTTACATGACCTGCGACAAAAATTCCCTGAAGTACCTGAAGTTGTTGTGTCCAGGTGCATGTTACAGGTCAGTGTGCAACAATTTCTGGATTCATTCATACAAACCTGGGTGGTGGTTTTTTTTTTTTTAATTGGAAGAAAACTCTTACCCTCTTGTTGGCACTCGTGTGCTCTGATGGAAGGAAATGAACTTTGGTGTCTGATAGCCAAGGGGCCTTTAACAAGATATTTAGTCGCTTTGGGATATAGAATAGTACCTACCTTGTAAAGTAGATGCATGAGGACTAAATGGGAGGCCAGTATCAAGCCCTGACACGTGATCCATACTCCCTCTGAGCTTGCTTCACTTTTCTCCTGCCCATTTTGCCAGGAGAACTTTTTTAAAATTCCAGATCTTTACATGAAAGTGAGAAAATCATTAAATAAGGAGTCAGGGAACTTGGGTTCTAATCCTAAATGAGCACCCCAAGCATATTCGGCAAGTCATATGCCTTCTTTATACTTTAGTTTGCCTGTCTGTAAAATGAAGGAATTTGACTTCAACAGAATTTGACTTCAACAATGCCTCGGGTTCCAATTCTAAAGAAAAAAGTTTGTTTTTATATTTCTAATTCAATCTCTAGATCTTCCAGTTAATTATCGCTAACCATCTAATAAATTTTTACGTTTTCCTTGCGCGTACAATTTTAGAAATCCATAATTCTAAGTATTTAGTGATAGTTGTGCCTTCTTATTTGATTAAATTGGAAATCTCTCCATCCAAAACTGCTTTTCACCTTGTTAAAAATAGAGATATAAAAAAGTAATTTGGGCTCAGACATTTTTACTCTAGACAAATTAAAAGTTTGAAATTGAATGAAATTTTTAAAAGTTCAATATCTGCTTAATACCAAGTGAATACATTTTGTTCATACTCTCATCGCCTTTTATCTGTACATTTAATTGCTCTACCTGCCCATAGTCCAATCCAGTTTTGGTCTCTCCGATCCTCCTCACTTCTGCCAATGTGTCTTTCTAAGCGCAGATTTTATCATGTATTTACCTGCTTTAGAACCTCATGACTGTTTTTCACATCCTTCAGAATAGAGTTCATATGTCGTGGCGAGGGCACGCCGGCTCTGGGCTCTGGGGTCTGGGACCCGGCCTCCTCTGCAGCCTGGCCCCCTCCCCGTCCTCCCTCCTCACCTGTGCTGCAGGATCCGGCCTCCTCTGCAGCCTGGCCTCCTCTCTGTCCTCCCTCCTCACCTGTGCTGCAGGTGTCCTCCGCTGATTGGGATTCTCTGAACACGCCTCACTCTTTCTGTAGTATAGTGTTGAAGAGCATATGTTTTGAGTATACTTGAAATCTGCAAAAAGAGTGGATCTTAAGTGTTCTCACCACCACTAAAAAAAAAATACACGAGAGAGACAGAGAGCATGTGAAGTGGTGAATGTGTCGATCAACTTGATTGTGGTAATCATTTCACAGTGTATAGCTGTATTAAATCATAACATTGTACACCTTTTAAAAAATCACATGGTACAGCCTAAATATATACAACTTTCATTTACCAACCATTCCTTACTAAAATTGGAGGGAAATAAAGAAATGAAAAGAAAATTTAAAAGTAAAAAATAAAAAAATAGCGTATGTTAGAGTGATAAACAGATTTGAATTCAAGTTTTGACAGTTACTAGCTGTACTTTAATTAATCTCTCTGACCCTCATTTTCCTCAACTATACAGTGGGAATAAAAAAACTTCACAGTGAATTAAATATGATAAAGAAGGTAAAACCACTAGTAGGATACCTGAATCATAGTAAGTGCTCAGTAAATTTTTGCAGCCATTACTAATAACAATAATAATAGTAGAAGACCTAAAATAAATATTTGGTGAATGAATCAACCATCCACATTTGTTGATATAGTATGTAAAAGAAAAAAATGAAAAGGAAAAAGTACCAAGAGTGGAGTCAGAAGTTAAAGCATGGGGAAGAGCAGAGAGAGCAGGGAGTGTTTCCCTCTGGAATCCAGGTGCCTCTTTCTAACTTTTCAAATAGACTTTTGTGATAAAATAACACTATACTGAGAGAGTTCATTAAGTCATTGAAAAATAGAAAAATAACATAGGTCCTTCAATAAAATGTTACAAGACTTGATATGAAAGAACTGCCGATTTTTTTTAAATGTAGTAAGCACGCATGTGTTCGATTTTACTAAAAAATAGAAAATAAATGATTTTGAATTTCTTTTGGGCACCTAGGAGTAACACTTTAACCATGTTAATCTGGTTTCACAAAGACAAACTATCCTAAGGCATGCTTCCTAACACCTGCTGATAACTAAAATGAAATCTATTCTGCTTGCAAATTACCCACCGGTAATTTCTGTGACAGACCACATTCTCCTAAATTGAGTTGATGATCATTCCTGGCATCCAAGTAGTGTAACTTTTATGTGCTAGAACAAGAAATGTTAAAGGAATGGGGAGGGCTCCTCTGGAAGTACAGCTAGGGTGTACATCTTTGTAAATTTGGGGAGATCTTTTTAAACTGAAAAGGTAACTTTAGCTACCTCTAAATGTACTTCTAATCATCTCTTATTTGGTGACAGCCTGTTCTTTAGGGAGCTGCTGTCCCTTTCCCCATTGGGTGGGCTTCTGTCCTTTCTCTGGAGGGACCCTCCTTGTAATAAGTACACTGGTTCAGAACTTTCCTAGACGAAAAAACATGGTAAAGAAATACAAGAAATTAGTCGTCAAAGGTTCGTGCCATGCTCCCACTTTGTTTACATGCTCTTAAACATCTTGCTTCTTTTTTTTTTTTTTTTAATGTTTTAATTATTTCTAGGAGAGAGAGAGAGAGACAGCGTGAGCAGGGGAGGGTCAGAGAGAGAGGGAGTCACAGACTGAAACAGGCTCCAGGCTCTGAGCTGGCAGTCAGCACAGAGCCCGACGTGGGGCTCGAACCCACGAAGCGCGAGATCATGACCTAAGCAAAAGTCGGACGCTTAACCGACTAAGCCACCCAGGTGCCCCTTAAACATCTTGCTTCTTAAGGACAGAAGTATCTGCTGTTCTCTTCTTGACGTTGTGTACTGCTCAGATTCCCCTGTTTGGAACTACTTATGTCATTTCCTTGTGCTGTGGATTTTCTAAGATGACAATATTATCAGCAGGTGTAATTCTGTCTTTAAAATTTATTTATATTAATTAAATGTTAGAATAGTGTAAAAATACTGCATCATTAACACTCTGGCTTCCTTTTTTCTTTTTTTAACTGAATTTTCCAGTTCTCTTAAAATGACCATGAATCTATAAATTTAAAATTTGCTCTTTCTTCTCAAAGAGATGCATTAAGTAGTGTTTATACCATATTTGTAAGACTTAATATTTAAGTACCATATCCTTAGTTGAAGTCTTCTTAGATGACCTCCACCCATAGTCCTATCCCTACACCTATCATTGTGTATTTTGTTGGTGAACCCGTTAATCTCCTCTAGTAGACCATGAGATCCTTAGTAGCAGCTGTATTCCTTTCTGCTTGCCTAACAGAAGCTCAGTACATTGGTTGAAGGAGCGAATGAATCAGAGTTAGAGAAGGATGATCACGGAGGATATTTTGACACTATCTGTAGTCTCTGTGTCTATGTAAAAAGCTTGGGGAAAAATGAAAGAGGAACTGGAAGTAATGAGTCAGACCTTTTTGTAGCTTTGAAGAGAATGCAGATTTGCCTATATACAAAAAAACAATGATTCTCAACCTTCTACAACTTAACCTCACACCTCTTGTTACACTTAAAGGAGTCCCACTAAAAGTAACCAGGGTGTCTTTGAGAAATAGGTGATTCCAGGTCTAGGAGGTATACGAGATGATCTTGGACATCTTGTCATGTCACAAAGAAGCTGTGAACGGCTACTGTGTTCATGTCATATGTACACACGGACCAACTTGAAGTCCTTTCCACCAGCCTAAAGATCGAATAGAATGACCGTGATCAATTGATACACATCAAAATATTAAAGATGCTGGAGTTTGTGATAATACTGAAAATAAATCTTAGTAACTTTTAAGGGTTGCTAGGACACCAATTCATTATTCTAAAAACCAGTAGACAGAAATTACTTTGTTTCCTCTGTGCACAGACTACCAGATAGTTGAGGAGAGCAAGTTCTTTCAGGAAGCATTGCAACTAATAATACATGAAGAAGGAACCTTAGGGGCACCTGGGTGGCTTAGTCAGTTAAGCATCTGACGTCGGCTCAAGTCATGATCTCAGGTCTCTTGAGTTCAAGCCCCACATTGGGCTCTGTGCTGACAGCTCAGAGCCTGGAGCCTGCTTCAGGTTCTATCTCTATCTCTCTCTGCCTTTCCCCTGCTTGTGCTCACTCTCTCTCTCCCAAAAATAAATAAATATTTTTTAAAAATTTAAAAAAAAAGAAGGAATCTTATAATTGGGAAATCACCATTTTGTAACCCCTAATGAAATAAAGATTCCAAATAGCAATCATCAGTAACTGCTAGAAATCATTAGCTGTATCACGCTGATAACATCAGAATCTACCGGTCAGCTTTAAGATCATAAAAGGACAGGCAGACATTATTGTGCCTCCTTGTGTGATGCAGTAAATAACAGACTCTACAAAGAGTCTTGCCAAAAATTTGTACATGAACCTGCTTACAGTACACTTAGAGTTACAACTATTAATTCACAATGAAATACAGGGGATATTGACACCACAGAGTGCACCCATCCAGTCTATAGTACTGGGCAAATGATCAAGTTTTTCAACAAACAAATGACTAGAAAATTTTTTAAAGAGGGAAGGATTAATTATTAGTAGAAATTTAGGAGGTATTTCAGCCAAATTAACTATGTGGACCTTCCTTAGATCCTTATTCAGGCTAACTAAAAGACGTTTATGACACGGGATTTCAGCACTATTTACATATTAAATGATATCAGGTATTGATTGTTTTAAGGTATGATAGTGACCTTGTGATTTTGGTCCCTATTTTTATTTTATTTATTTGTTTATTTGTTTAATTTGAGAGAGTGTGTATGTGCACATGTAAGGGAGGGGCTGAGGGGGAGAGAGAGAGAGAAAGAGAAAGAATCCCAAGCATTCTTGGGTCCCAGGATCCTGGGATCATGACATGAGCCAGAATCAAGAGACATTCAAATAACTGAGCCACCCAGGTGGCCCAAGTCCCTAGTTTTAAAAGATACATATTGGAGTATTTACAGATGGAAACGAAATAATGCCTGAGACTTGATCTGGCGTGGTGAGGGGAGTAGCTCAGGCCTGTACTTGGGTGAAAAAAGATTTGCCCATATATTGATATTGTTAAAGATGGATGATGAATATAGAGGTTATCATATTTACTCTTTAGTTTTTAATATGTTTTAATATTTTTAATAAAAAAATTAATAAAAGGTACATTTTCTTTTATCCTATTGTGGCCTTATTATAAAATCCCTGTAAGTACAAGACACTACTTATCAGTGTTTTGCTGATAAGAAAGTGATGTCTGTAGAGAGTAAATAACCTAAGTGCATGTGAGTTATGGCATAGCCAGGATTAGAAGATACTAAATAATCAGTTTTTATAAAGGATTGAAGGGATTTTTTGAGAGCTCAAGAGAATTAAGAAGAAAGACTTTGTAA
Organism: Crocuta crocuta; assembly: GCF_008692635.1. NCBI lineage: Eukaryota > Metazoa > Chordata > Mammalia > Carnivora > Hyaenidae > Crocuta > Crocuta crocuta. Next base: position 3,482,581 of record NW_027532015.1, on the reverse strand, counting down.
ATAGAAGTTTCCTCTTTTAAAAGAGGAAGTGTGGGATTGGATTTGGTAGACTCATTTTAATTTGGGGATGTTGGCAGAGGAGATGAGAGATGGGGTCTTTGTGAGCTTTGGTTTAGTAGAGGGGATTTGCTAGGAATAGCAGTGAAGTTAAGCAAAAAGCACATTTAGATTTGGCAAAACATACGGTCTAACTATGAGTAATTGGTTGGTAAAGATTGTGGTGAATTTTTTAATTTTATTTGAAAACTAATATATATCAATTCAGAGTTATGAGTAGGGTAAAAGAATTTTTATATTTTATAGTATGAGAGATTTGAACTCTTAGGGAAAAAAGTCCTACATTGCCCACTATATTTTGCATTACCTGTTCAAACTGTGGACTATCATTTCTTAACAGATTCAAGATGCCTTTTGTAGGTCAGTTTTCTCTGACAAGATATTATCTCCTATCACACCACTTGTAAACATTTTTACTTGGTTATTTATTTGTTTTATGCCTAAAATTGACTTCTTTCTATCAGGCTCCTAATCTTCCAACCCTCTTTGAAATCTCTTTTTCTCTTATAGACAAATTGTGTTGATTATTTATTTGTAATGTTTCATAAATTGTGTCTGCTGTCAAACAGTCATTATTTCATGTCTTCCAGTGGTGGTCTTATCAAGAAGTTTTCCCTTTCCTGTTCATATGAAGTGTCAACAGGCTACCCTCCCAAAATACCCTTGTGTCTACACTTCTCTGTTCATTCACATTCATTGGCTCTCCCCACTGCCTATATCTAGTCTAAACTGTATTGTGATTCATTTTTCAAAACCCTCAATTACAGGCATACCTTGGAAATTTTGAGGGTTTAGTTCCAGACCACCACAATAAAGCAAATACAACAAAGCCAGTCAGGTGAATTTTTTGGTTTCCCGGTGACATATAAAATTTATGTTTACACTATATTGTAGTCTGTTGATGGTGCAATAGCATTTTGTCTAAAAAAGAAAATGAGCATACCTTAATTGAAAACTACTTTATTGCCAGAAATGCTGGCCATCATCTGAGATTTCACTGAAGCACAGATTTGTGCTGGTGGGAGATCTTGCCTGGATATGGATGGCTGCTGACTGATCGGGGAGGTGATTGTGAAGGTTGTGGCAGTTTCTTAAAACAATGAAGTTTGCTGCATCAGCTGACTCTCACAAACGATTTCTTTGTAGCTTGCAAGACCGTTTGATAGCATTTTACCCACAGTAGAACTTCTTTCAAAATTGGAGTCAGTCACATCCTGCCACTGCTTTCTCAACTAAGTTTACATAATATCCTAAATCATTTATTGTCATTTCAGCAGTCTTCACAGCATCTTCATCAGCAGTAAATTCCATCTCAGAAAGACCACTTTTTCTGCTCATCTGTGAAAAGCAACTCCTCATTTGTTAAAGTTTTATCATGAGATTACACAATTCAGTCACTTCTTCAGGCTCCACTTCTAATTGTACTTCTCTCACTGTCCCCAGTGCATCTGCAAGGACTTTATCCACTGAAGTCTTGAGCCACCTCAAAGTTGTCTGTGAGGGCTGGAATCCACTTCTTTCTCACCTCTGTTAATCTTGGTATCTTGACCTCTCCCCATGAATTACAGATGTGTTTAATGACATCTAGAATGGTGAATTGTGTCCAGAAAGTTTTTAATTTCCTTTGCCCAGATCTATCAGAGGAATCCCTTTCTGTGGCAGCTATAGCCTTACAAAAATGTGTTTCTTAAATAATGAGACTTGAAAGTCAAAATGATTCCTTAAGCCATGGGCTGTAGAGTGGATATTATGTTGGCAGACATGAAAACAACATAAATCTCGTACATCTCCATCAGAGCTCTTGAGTGACCAAGTGCATTGTCAGCAGTAATATTTTGAAAGGAATCTTTTTCTGAGCAGTAGGTCTCAACAGTGGGCTCAAAATATTCAGTAAAACATTTTTGTAACCAGATGTGCTGTCATCCAGGCTTTGTTCCCTTTTTAGGGCAAAGACAGAGTAGATTTAGCATAATTGTTAAGGGTCCTAGGATTTGGGGAATAGTATATGAGCATTGGCTTCAGCTCCAAGTCATCAGCTGCTGTAGCCTCTAACAAGAGAGTCAGCCTGTTTTTTGAAGCTTTGAAGCTGGGCGTGGACTTCTCCTCTATGGCTGTGAAAGTCCTAGATGACATCTTCTAATAGAAGGCTGTTTCATCTACATTGAAGATTTGTTTGGTGTAGCCACCTTCATTAATTACATTTGCTAGATCTTGTATAACTTGCTGCAGCTTATATCAACCCTTGCTGCTTCACCTTGCAGTTGATGTTATGGAGATGAGTTTTCTTCTTAAACCTCATACACCAGCCCCTTCTGGCTTTTTATTTTTCTTCACTTTCCTCACCTCTCTCAGCCTTCACAGAATTGAAGAGAGGTTAGGGCCTTGCTCTGGATTAGGCTTTCACTCAAGGGACAGGTGAAGCTGGTTTGATCTTCTATCCAGAACCACTAAAACCTTCTCGTATCAACAATAAGGCTGTTTCACTTTCTTATCACTTACAACTTAGCTCTTCGGCACAAGAGGCGTGTCCCGGCTTTCAATATGCCTTCCTCACCAAGCTTAGATCAGTTGTAGGTTTTAAAGTGAGAGATGTGTGGCACTTCCTTTCACTTGAACACTTAGAAGCCATTGTAGGGTTATTAATTAGCATAATTTCAGTATTGTTGTGTCACAGGGAATAGGGAAGCCCAAGGATAGGGAGAGAGAGTAGTTGGAACACACACAACTTTGGTCAGTTAAGTTCATCATCTTATGTGACTGTGGTTCATGGCACCCCAAAACTATTACAGTAGTAACATCAAAGATCACTGGATCCTGGATTGCCATAACAAATACAATAGTGTGGAAAGGTTTGAAATATTGCAACAGTTACCAAAATGTGACACAGAGACATGAAGTGAGCAAATGCTGGTGGGAAAATAGTGCCAATAAATTCGTTCAGTGCAGAGTTGCCACAAACTTTAAATTTGTAAAAAAAAAAAAAGAAAAAAAAAAAACAGTATCTGCAAAGCACAGAAGCACAGTGAAACGAGGTATGCCTTGTTTAATCCCAATCTCTTTTTTTCTTGAAATCTGTTCCATAAAAACTCCAAAACAAACCTTTAACTCCAACTAAGTTTATTCAAATTACCTTGTGTAGAATATGCTTTTACTTATCACACTTACATCTGTCTTTACTCATGCCATTCCCTTCACCTGGAATTCTTCATTTCTATCCGAGTCATGCATATACGCACTTCCTACTGTGTATGAAGCCCATAGAGACTACATGTCCCTTAATAACACAGTTCTTTGCACAGTAGCCTACAGTACTGACTCTGTTGAACTTTGAAACCTCTTGGCACAAACTCCTGTTTTAATAATGTTACTTTTCATAAATCTATGGTTTGTCTCCCTAATTGAGTTCCAAAACTCTTCTAGGGAAAAGTTTGGTTTTATAGGTCATTGAGTTTTTCCACAATCTCAGAGTACTATGCATATTTTAGGTGTTCAGTAAATATTTTTATGGAGGATTTATAAGTAATGATTGCTCAGCCTCTTGAGGATTGTTTGGAAATAATCTGGTTGCTTTTTTGTTTTTGTTTTCATTTCTGTGGAATAGATTTGTATGGTACTATCTAAAGGCAGAAATAGGAACTCCATTGCTCTAAGGCCTGCCTTGAACTTCCATTTCCTATATGTGTGGGGTTTTTTTTTAACGCAAGTTAAGAGGAAGCACATAAGGAGTTGAGATGACTTTGTTGTGAATTTTAGGACTTTTTATATTTAAACACTATATATATGATTTTTAAAAGGTTTAAAACAATTGATATAGCCCTTGCATGCAGGATGTTTAATTAATATATAATACTTGATGGTTATGTTTTGTTCAACATTCAAATCGCATTTTTAATTAGGTTATAATTTTACTGTATTTGTTTTACTTATAAAATAGCTCCGAAAACAGAATGGTGACCTGGTTTGCTGCCAGCTATTGCTAGAGAGCTTCTCCATTATGTTAGTAATGAGGATTTTTATAATTCAGTCATTTGCACAACAAATAGTTCTTCTCAAATAAAAGATTCAAACAGATCTGTTAGAATTGTACTAACTAATCACTAGTTAATCATGTAATGTTTTAGCAGTGATGAGAGTATAAGCATTCGCTTCTGGTTGTTAACATCAAGCTGGTTTTATTTTGTTTTCTAGAATAATAATAACCTGGATGCCTGCTGTGCGGTCCTCTCTCAGGAGAGTACACGGTATCTTTATGGTGAAGGAGACTTGAATTTCTCGGATGACTCTGGAATTTCAGGCCTACGCAATCACATGACTTCTCTCAACTTGGACTTGCAGTCACAGAATGTTTACCACCATGGAAGAGAAGGAAATAGAGTGAATGGAAGTAGGACTCTAACGCACAGCATTAGTGATGGACAACTTCAAGGTGGTCAGTCCAATAATGAACTATTTCAGCAGGAGCCACAGACAGCACCAGCTCAAATTCCTCAAGGCTTTAATGTTTTTGGAATGTCTAGTACATCTGGTGCTTCAAATTCAGCACCACATCTTGGATTTCACTTAGGCAGCAAAGGAACATCTAATCTTTCTCAGCAAACTCCCAGATTTAATCCCATTATGGTAACTTTAGCCCCAAATATCCAGACTGGTCGTAATACTCCTACATCTTTGCACATACATGGTGTACCTCCACCTGTACTGAACAGTCCACAGGGAAATTCTATCTATATTAGGCCTTATATTACAACTCCTGGTGGTACAGCTCGACAGACACAACAGCATTCTGGCTGGGTATCTCAGTTTAATCCTATGAACCCTCAACAAGTCTATCAGCCTTCACAGCCTGGCCCCTGGACTACTTATCCTGCATCTAATCCTATGTCACATACCTCAGCCCAGCAGCCAAATCAGCAAGGCCACCAGACCTCTCACGTGTACATGCCCATCAGTTCACCTACTACTCCACAACCACCGACAATTCATTCATCTGGTAGCTCCCAGCCTTCTGCCCATAGCCAATACAACATTCAGAATATTTCGACAGGACCTCGAAAAAACCAGATTGAAATCAAACTTGAACCCCCACAAAGAAACAGCTCTTCAAAATTGCGTTCTTCTGGACCTCGAACCTCCAGCAGTTCCTCTTCGGTCAACAGCCAGACCTTAAATAGAAATCAGCCCACTGTTTACATAGCTGCCAGTCCCCCAAATACTGACGAGGTGATGTCCCGTAGTCAACCTAAGGTCTATATTTCAGCCAATGCCACCCCAGGAGATGAACAGATCATGCGGAATCAGCCCACCCTCTTCATATCCACAAACTCGGGAGCATCTGCTGCCTCCAGGAATATGTCTGGGCAAGTGAGCATGGGTCCTGCCTTTATTCACCACCACCCTCCCAAAAGTCGAGCAATAGGCAATAACTCTGCAACCTCTCCTCGAGTGGTGGTCACTCAACCCAATACAAAATATACTTTCAAAATTACAGTTTCTCCTAATAAACCCCCTGCTGTTTCACCAGGGGTAGTATCCCCTACCTTTGAACTTACAAATCTTCTAAACCATCCTGATCATTATGTAGAAACAGAGAATATTCAGCACCTCACAGACCCTACTTTAGCACACGTGGATAGAATAAGTGAAGCACGGAAGTTGAGTATGGGATCTGATGATGCTGCCTACACTCAAGGTAATAATACTGAAGGTGGGGTCACTTTCCATGGTGGGCTTATTGGTGTATATTTGATTTCACTGTAGAAATGGCTATCGGCATTATCGTTTCATCTTTTAAATGTTGCCCCAACTGATAGTATTTTTAAAACCTCTGAGAGTATTCATATAAATTTTGAATTTCAATTTTATTATTGTATAAGTTAAAGTTTGACTGCTTGGGTTATCACAACTTCAGAATAATCCACTCTTAATTTGTTTACTTTTTTTTATGCTTCGTTACTTATTTTGAGAGAGAGCACGCAGGGGGAAGGGCAGAAAGAGAGAGAGAATTCCAAGCAGGCTCCACTATGTCAGCATAGAGCCTGATGCGGGTCTCGAACTGACAAACCACGAGATCATGACCTGAACCTAAATCAATAGTTGGTTCCTTGACCAGTTGAGCCACCCAGATGCCCCTGGTCTGTTTACTTTATTAATGTTTTCTCTTCAGGTAATTCTCTCTCTGTGGTGATGCTTAGTTGCCATTTAAAATTTCTGCAAATAAAAATTCATAAAAACACATCTTAGTAAGAGGTTAGTGGATTCCTACAGTAAATCTGCCTTCTTTGGCCAGGCGAATTCTCTACTTAGTCTTCAAGTATTTTCATTTTTCTAATATGATGTTGTTAGTCTTATTTTATGTCAAAAGTGAACTTCTTCAAGTCCTAGAGTAATTTAACTCCAAGTTTGAATTCTGTTCTAGCTCTTTGTCTCTTTCAGTCACTCTTAATCATCAATTAATGCAGCCTTTCTTTTATTTGGAATTGTGACTAAAAACGCTACTTTTAAATCTGTCTCACTTGATTATCCTTTTCTGAAATAGGCTAGTTGATATTGACATAATACTAAATTGTCTCTGTATTAATTCAAGTAGAGATAATTTGGGGCGCCTGGGTGGCTTAGTGGGTTAAGCGCCCGATTTTCGCTTAGGTCATGATCTCGCGGTTCGTGGGTTCGAGCCCCGCGTCGGGCTCTGTGCTGACTGCCAGCTCAGAGCCTGGAGCCTGTTTCAGAGTCTGTGACTCCCTCTCTCTCTGACCCTACCCTGCTCACGCTGTCTCTCTCTCTCTCTCTCTCCTAGAAATAAAAAAATTAAAAAAAAAAAAATATCAACTAGAGATAATTTGTCATACATATTTTATTTGGTCCCTTAAGTTACATAATCTTTAGTAGGAAACTGTTAAACTCATCCAGATAAGAAAGTAGAGGGTTATAAGTATTATCTTGAATATTGATGTAAGTTTGTAGATTAGCTGCGAGTCCTTTAGAGTAACAACATATCATAGTCATCTTTGCATCCCCAGTGAATTGTTCCAAGTACTGTAGGTTGGAAAGTACTATATCATCACTCCCATGCAGCCACCTACTACTACTATTACCACTCATCCTTTTAAAAATTTGTAAAAATAGGGGCACCTGGGTGGCTCAGTTGGTTAAGCTTGCGATTCTTGATTTCAGCTCAGGTCATGATCTCGTGTTTTGTGAGTTCATACCATGAATCAGGCTCTGTGCTGACAGTGCAGAGTCTACTTGGGATTTATTCTCTCTCTTTCTCTGCCTCTTTCTTTCTCTCAAAATAAACAAACTTTTAAAAATTATAAAAATAATGATTTCACTACTGAATTTCTCAGAAAAGCCTGATTGTTTTGGCTTATTTTATGTTTTAAACAATTAGATTCTTATGGTTTTTAGCTCATGCTGGGCTGTGGTGTTTTCAGAATCCATAAATGCCTGTGCAGCTTTCAAATTAAGATGCCCAGGTGCTTAATCCAAACTTGCTCAGTTAGAACCTCTGAGTGGTGAAGCCTAGGTGTGTACGTGTGTTTTAAAAGATCGGTGGGTGATTCCAATTGCCTTAGAGATTGTACTGAAGCTTTTTGTTTTCCATATATCTGTGACTAAATTGGAACCATTTTATTTTTTATTATTTTTTTATTATTTAGTTTTTGAGAGGCAGAGAAAGAGCATGAGCAGGGGAGGGACAGAGAGAGAAGGAGGCACAGAATCCAAAGCAGGCTCCAGGCTTTGAGCTGTCAGCACAGAGCCCGAAGCAGGGCTTGAGCTCACAAACCATGAGATCATGACCTGAACCAAAGTCAGACGCTTAACTGACTGAGCCACCCAGGTGCCCCAAACTGGAACCATTTTGTTTAGTTTCAGCAGTACATGAATTTTAATATACCACTGTTTATTCCAATGATAATTAATTCTTATTCTTTTCCCAAAGTCCTCCCTTTTCCTTCTCCCCTTCCATCAAAATAGCAGATTTCCTATATTTGGATAGTTATTTGCTGTTTCTTAAATGGAGAGTAAATTGTTGTAGTTGCGAGTTGTTGTAGCTGCGAAATTATCAAGATAATTTGATAGAGGGAATTTTCAATTGAAATAGTCATGATAATCACATATAAGTGGATTGTGAATATACTTGCTATCTCTAGTTTTTCGCATTCTCTTTTGAATCTAATGTGGTCAGGATTTTTGCCGCTGTAGTCAGCCAGACTGCTCTTGTTAAGGTCATGAGTGACAGCATTGTTACAAAACCTGTCTCCTTTCAGCCCTCATCTTCCTTGATGTATGTATCTGCAGCATTTACCGGTGAAGCACCATCTTCACTGGGAAACGTCTTGTTCGGTTGACTTCTAGGATACTATAAAATTTCCACCTTCCTTTTTATTCTTTGCTGGTTCTCCTTCCCTCATCTCTCACCTCTTCATCCTCCCACTTCTCAAAGTGGGATCAAAGTCTCAAAGCTTATTAATCTTTGGACCTCTTTTCTTTTCTGTCTATACCATTCCTTAGGTGACTCATTCAGCCTCATGACTCTAAATACTATGTGCTAATGATTCCCTAATTCGTAACTCTAACCTAGACTTAATCCCAAATTTCAGGCCAGTTTATTTAACTACTTATTTAACATCTCCATTTGAATGTTTACTGGGCATCTCAAGTTTTCTGTGTCTGAAATACCTTCTGACATTGCCCCTAGCTTACTCTCCCTGTGATCATTCTTCCGATCTCAGTTCATGGCAACTTAATTGTTTTAGTGATTAGGCCAGAAACTTCAGAAACACCCTTGACTCCTCCTTTCTTTCGTATTTCACATCTAATCTGACAAAATCTATCACCTCTAACCTTCAGGTGTATCAAGAATTGTCTCTTCTTACCACCCCCATTATTACATTATTACCAGTGTGGTCTGAGCCACCATCATCCCAAATGGATTATCGCGGTAGCCGACCTGCTTTCACTCTTGCTTCCTTATGGTCTTCTTTCAACTTAGCAGCCAGATAGATGCTGTTAAAAAACTAAGTCAGATTATATTACTCCTGCAGATGATGGCTGTTTCGTTCAGAGTGAAAGCTACGCAGCCTTACATGATCCACTGCCCATCCCTCATCTCTTTTCCTTCTGCGTGCTGCTTCCAGCCCTATTGGCCTTCTTGCCATTCCTTACACAATGGAAGGGATGCCTTAGGGTCTTTGTACTTGCTGTTCTCTGTCTGAAATTCCCTTCTCCCAGAATCCACAGTTAATTCCCTTCTTATCTTTACTCAGCTGTCACCTTTTCAGTGAAACTATCCCTGGTCTCCCTGTACAAATCTTCATGCCAGCATTTCTCATCTTTCCATCCTTGCTTATTTTTGCTCAGAGGGGGAAAAATGAATAATCTAATATTAAGATACATAATAACTAATAAATACCTGCTGAAAGCTTACTATGTGCCAGGCACTTTTCTGAATGCCCATGCATTTCCCATAACCAGCTATAAAGTAGACACTAGTATTATTCCGGTTTTCAGATTAAAATACTTAGAAACAGACAGGGTAAGTACCTTGCCAAAGGACACATGACAGAGTCAAGATTCTAACTTAGGAAGTTGACAGTGGAGCCCACACTCTTAACCCCAGCACTGTAACATCTTTCCACATTTTCAAAATAAACCCTCTGGATACATGCTTCAAGTTTGTCTTGTAGCTTCACATAGCCCCTGGTTCATCACTGTGGGGGCAACATGTGCCCTAATTTAAGAAGCATGAAGCTAAAAGATCACACAATAAAAATAAGGTAACACAAAAACAGCTATAGAGAAAGAAATCACAATATACAGATATAATTAGAAAAACGACTTGGAAAATAAAACAATACCCTGGAGAGAGAGGTATAGGGAGCACTAGACTTCTAAAAGCACCTAAAGGTTTAAAAAAAAATTGCTGATGAGTGAAGGCTCTGGTTTGAGAGCTCAGAGCCTATCCAAATAGCAAATAGCAGGGTTTCTCAGAATCCGCCACTCAAATTACTTCTCTACACTAACAGCCTTCAGACAGCTGAACCAACAGCACTCACTTTCTTTACACACATCTACCTACATGTGGAACTTCATAACATTTGTGTGGCTGCATATCCTTGTATAACCTGCATGCATGCACACCGGATTGGTGGGAGCACCGTTCTGCAACCCTTTCATATTGTTTCCTTCTGTTTAGTATGGAACTGCTGTTGACCTAGATTTATGCATTTTCCAGTGACAAAATCTTGACCTAGAGTTTCTTTGACTTGGTTCTATTCAAATCAAAGGATTATTCTTTCCTGAAAGTGCATCTTTTATGAGTTTAACTTACATGTGTATGATGCTCTACAGTTTATACAGCACTCATACAATATTTAATGTAGTGACCCAACTAACAGTGATCTCTAAGCAAGAATCTTTTTTGAATTCTGATTTATGTGGCATGGGTAATAGAAAAGAAGTGTCTCTCCCTGCTGCAGTGAAATGGATCTCTCTAAAGCTCCTCGAACATACTATTTCAGAATAGGAAAAGAAGTTGAGCCAAGTACCAGAGTTGTAGGAAAATATTTTTCTCAAATTGAGGACGGAACATACATAAATAAACTTGGTAAACTAAATGCATTCTTTTTCATTTGTATTTCAGCTAACATTTATTTATAAATTTATTTATTTTTAATGTTTATTTATTTTTGAGACAGAGAGAGAGAGAGAGCTTGAGGCAGGGAGGGGCAGAGAGAGAGGGGGAGACAGATTCAGAAGCAGTCTCCTGGCTCTGATCTGTCAGCACAGAGCCTGACGCAGGGGTCCAACCCACGAACCGTGAGATCATGACCTGAGCAGAAGTCAGACACTTAACCAACTGAGCCACCCAGGCGCCCCTCATCTAACATTTAAAATCTAAAAATACTTCAATAAAACATTTCAAAAATGAGAATTTATATTTATAAAAGATACATTGTTTGATAAGCCCTCTGCTATTTAGTGAACAGAAGAAAAAGGGATAAATTAATGAAACTTTACCGTGGCCCTACTCATTTCATCACCACGTCTACCACCACCACTGCAAAGGGAAATAAATTATGCTTGAGTCCTTATTAAAGTACTACAGGAATCAGAGACACAAATGAATGCCCAATAGAAAAGACAAATTCAGGTTAGAGAGAAATTACATTTTTAAGTCTGTGGATATAAAGAAGATTTTTCTTTTATCTGCTAAGGAAAACAAATGTTCAAGTAAAAATTGCTGACCAGTAGTAAGGACACTGTGTGGCCACATAGCTACATTTCCCCCTTGAGTCCTACTGCCTGACTGTACCTAACTTATGAAAAGAACCAGTAAATATTTTATTAATCACTGTGTTCTGGGCCTTTCTGGTGTCCTCCCATTCATAGAAGTACGCTCTTAGTAATACTGGCAACTTCTTTAGCTGTAAAGAACAAACCTTTCATTCATTCAGACCAATTTTCATTGTTTGGGGGGTGGGGGGAAAGGCCTGCTTTCTGTGTTTTGTTGTAGTAGCCAGAGGCTCCCACCAAATTACTACCACTGCCAAAAATGACGTCGTCTTTCTTATTTCTGTAGAGCCCACATCAGGCTCTGTGCTAACAGCTCAGAGCCTGGAGCCTTCTTCAGATTCTGTGTCTCCCTCTATCTCTCAAAAATAAGTAAACATATTTAGAAATTTACACATATAAGGTTGTAAACATTTTTAATGATTCTCTAATACTTTTTTTCCAGTTATATGTATGGCCCTATCATATTGTTAAGCAGTAGCATTGACTTTGAACCTGAAATACAAATAAGGAAAATTAGACCAGATGAAATTTAGCTCCTTGGACTTTGTATTCCTCATTCCTTGTCATTTTTTTTTTAAACCAATGCTTCCCTCCAAATCACACCTTTCTACCTAACAATATTTAATAAATATGCTAATCATGACAAAAATTGAGAGGGCTAATAAATATTGTTTTCAAGAGGAGATAAAATTTAAACTAGTTCAGATTTTTAAATTTGCATTTTGCCTTTATGCATCTACTGATTGGAAATGTCTTTTTATAGAATCTTGATTTACAGTGTTGACATTGACTGTATGTTAAGGAGTGACATTACCTTAAATAATAATAAAAATCAAGCTTAGTTGACATCAGACCACTTAGAGAATTTTTTTTTATCTGCCATACTTCTGATAGGTTCTTTCCAATCTCAAGACTTAACTACCTTTCTTAATTTGAAATCTCAGGATTGGAAGAGACTTTAAAAGTCATTTAGAATTGTACAACAAAGGTCATCCAGTCCACTTGCCTATGTAACACTTAGTCCTCAAGATCCCTCTCCAGTGTAAATCCATTCTGTATGTACTTGAATACTTCAGGAGAGATAAGCTGCCTCCTGACGTAGCAAATCCCATTTTGTACAGTTCTGCCTACTAACAAGTTATCTCTTACATTAAACTGATCTCTTTAAAAAGTATTATGCAATAACATATGCATATGGTAAAAGAAATTTCAACCCTGCCTGTATCTTCCCCCCAGGCCTCCCACCACTTAACTATAAGAGGTAACCTCCACCAGCAGTCTTAATCCCCCTTCTCTCTAGAATCACACACGCACTCACACACACACTTTTTGTAACAGGAACCCACTATACACATATGGCATACATACACACACACGTGGGATTTTATAACACATACATAACCTACAATATGTAGGACATAAACATTGGAGAGGTACACTGCAGTTTTTGCTTAACATCTTAAGATCATTGCATTTTAGCAAGTACACATCTATTTCGTTCTTTTAATTTTTTTAAAAATTTTAGTCATTTAGTAGCTTTATTGAGATAGAGTTAACATCCCATGAAATTCACTTACTTACAGTGTACAAATCAGTGATTTTTGACTTGGTCACATATGTACAACCATAGCCACAACCAATATTAAACATTTTTGTCACCTCAGAAAGAAACTCCATACCCTTTAGCGATCAACTATCTGCCCCATCACCCCTACCCTTAGCCCTAAGCAACCACTAATCTGCTTTCTGTCTCTAAATTTGTATATTCTGGACACTTCATATAAATGGAATTACCTACTATGTAGTCTCTTGTGACTGGCTCTTTTCACTTAGCATTACTGTTTTAGAAGTTCATCCATGTTGTAGCATATGTTACTACTTTATTCTCTTTTTCAGCCTAACAGTGTGCTCTTGTATAGATGGATACTACATTTTTGCTTGTTCATTCATCAGTTGATGGATGTTTAGGTTGTTTCCGTCTTTTAACTATTATGAATAATGCTGCTGTAAACATTCATGTACACCTTTTTGCTGGACATTTGGTTTTATTTCTCTTGAATATATACTGGGAGTGGAATTCCTGATTCATTTGGTAATTCTCTAACCATTGAGGAACTACCAGACTGTTTTCCAAAGTGGCCTTCTACCAACTATATATGAGTATTTTGATTTTACCACATCATCAGTATTTGCCATCATTTGACTTTGAATCTTGCTATCCTATTAGCTATAAAGTTGTATCTTATTGTGGTTTTGATTTACATTTCTCTGATGGTTAATGACGTTGAGGATTACTATATGTGTTTGTTGGCCATTTGTGTATTTTCTTTGGAGAAATGTCTGTTTATATCCTTTGCCTTTTTAAAATTGAGTTATTTGTCTTTTTATTATTGAATTGTATGAATTCTTTGTATATTCTAAATAGAAGTCTCTTACGACTTGCAGTTATTTTTTCCCATTCTGTGAGTTTTCATTTCAAGTAAGCTCTACGCCCAACATGGGGCTTGAACTCATGATCCCTGCAATCAAGAGTTGCATGCTCTACCAAGTGAGCGAGCCAGGCACTCTATCTTTTCATTTTCTTGATAGTGCACTTTGAAGCACAAAAGTTTTTAATTTAGCTGCAATCTAATTTATCTGTTTCTCCTTTCAATGCTCATGTTTTTAGTGTCATATCGAAGAATCAGTTGCCAAATCAAAGGTCATGAGAATTTACTGTGTTTTCTCTTAAGAGTTTTGTAGTTTTCATCCTTGTATTTTGGTCTTTGATGTATTTTGACTTAATTTCTATATAATAGTATGAGGTAAGGGTCCAATTTCATTCTTTCACATGGGGCTTATCCAGATGCCCCACCACCATTTGTTGGAAACACTTTTCTTTCCTCACTCAATGGTCTTGGCACCCTCACAGACACATGGTTTATTTCTGGACTCTCAATTCTTTTTCATTGATCTAAATGTCTGTCTTTATGCCAGTACTACACTGTCTTGATCATTGTTACTTTGTAGTAAGTTTTGCAGTTGAGGCATGTAAATTCTCCTTTGTTCTTGTTCAAGATTATTTTGGCTATTTGCAGTCTCTTGCTGTTCCATATAAATTTTAGAATCGACTTGTCAATTTCTACAAAGTCATCTGGGATTCTAATAGAAATTGCACCAAAGTATTTTTCTACAGTACTTGATATTTTTAAAAAATCAGAACAAAAGGGTTTGTAGTGAAAAGTTCGTCTCACCAGGGACAACCAGTAGCTATTCACAAATATTTTATTTTGTATTCTAGAAATTGAAATACAGCAAATCAAGATATATAGATATATATTTTTTATACAAATAAGATACAGTATTTTGTGTTTATCTTTTTTTTTTGTCTTTATCACTTTGAGAGTATTCCATGGCAGCAGGTGTGGATAGATCTCTTTGTTAAAAACTGGCTGCGTAGTAGTTTGTACCATAATCCATAACCATCCTTTCTTGATAGACAGTAAGGTCTTATTTTTATAAACTGCTGCAGTAAAAATCCTTTACATACATAGTTATGCCTATGTCCAAGTATGTTGGCAGAAGAGATTACCAGGAGTGAAACTGATGTGTCAAAGGATAGGTGTATTTTTAATTTTGATAGATGTATCATTTAGGCTTGGTTCTGCGTCAGTAACAAACTGTGTTGTAACAACCAAAGTTTATTTCTAGCTCACTTGCCACAATAGATTAGCTGGTGGGCTCTGTTCTATTTCATCCTCACGTAAGGACCCAGGTTGAAGGAAGCTCCATTCCATGTTTCCATGATTGGTCAGATAAAACAGAGGAAATACAGCAAATTGGCACAGACTCCTCAAACTTCTGCCCTGACACATGTTACTCTTTAGCTGAAGGAAGTTACAGAGCCACCCGTTACCACATTCAGTTCCTAGAGACTGGGGAGGCATAGTTCCACCATACATACCTGGAAGGCAGAGAGCCACAGGTACTTGGTGAGGGGCACTGATGACTGTCACAGAACAGATTGCCAGTTTTGAGACTCCCATCAAGCTACCAGTTTGTGATCTCCTATTTGTAAACGGGGAACACTTTTGGAACATTTATTAGAATGTTCTTTTTCTCCTTCCCTCCCCTACCCATCACTTTGTAGGTGATTGGGGGAAAAAATACATCTTTGTCAGTTTCGTAGGTAAAAGTTTATTGCATGGGTTTTTTAAAATTTGCATCTTTGAATATGAGTGATATCGAACATCTTTTCATGTGATAATTTTTAAGCTGTGTGTATTTTGTGAACTTGTCTGTTTTTGTAGGATACCTACTGGGTTTTTTTCTTGATACATTATTTTAACTTGGTCCATAATTTTTTTTCTTTTATAAATTTTCTTTTATATGTTCAAACTTATCAACCTTTTTTTTCTTTCTGGCTTCTGGGCTTTAGGTCTTATATAGAAAGCCTTTTACCCTTCCAAGATTTTGAAAAAAGACCAGAAATCTTGCACATACCTTTTATCTTGCACATATTAAAAAATATCACTTTTAATTATAGTGATATTCTTTGGAACCATATTGAACCAGCCTTATTTCTCTTTCCTGGGCAACCCTTCAAAAACCTGAAGTAAGTACTTGAAAGTACTTAAGTACAAAAACTTGAAGAAACTACCATACCCCCCTTTAAAAGGATAAGCTCTTCTAATCTATAAACATCCCCACTTCCTTTAATGGTTCATCCAGTTGTATTTCTTTGAGGCCCTTTTGGTATCTCTAGGCTCTGGTTTTCTTTTTCTCTAGCAAAAGTTTTAGACATTGTCTGTATCTTAATGCTGTAAAATTATGTGTAGAATCTTACTTATACACACAAATAAAGGCCAGCAAAGTGTTTATCTAGCAGAAGCCTCATGCTTCGCAATTATTTAATCTGAATGTATAAATAATTTAAATTTCTTAAAAATAATTACAGGAGTTAAGCATCATTCCTCATAGTCTTGTTACATCTATGGCCCAAATTACAGGCGCAGTTTCAGCACTGTTGAAAGATCTGATTTCAAACTGTCTTTAAAAATGGCAAAAGTATGGGGCGCCTGGGTGGCTTAGTCGGTTGAGCGTCCGACTTTCGCTTAGGTCATGGTCTCGCGGGCCCCGCATCGGGCTCTGTGCTGACTGCCAGCTCAGAGCCTGGAGCCTGTTTCAGAGTCTGTTTCGGAGGCTGTCACTCCCTCTCTCTCTGACCCTCCCCTGCTCACGCTGTCTCTCTCTCTCTCTGTCCTAGAAATAAATAAAACATTTTTTAAAAAAATGGCAAAAGTAGATGAAAACATCAAGAACCTTGATTTTAATGAGTAATTGCCATCTCTGAATCATTTGTGACTCCATCACTAAATAAGTGACAGTAATTATACATTGGCATATAAAACAAATACCTCTGCT
Source organism: Crocuta crocuta (assembly GCF_008692635.1). Lineage (NCBI taxonomy): Eukaryota > Metazoa > Chordata > Mammalia > Carnivora > Hyaenidae > Crocuta > Crocuta crocuta. The sequence goes on along the minus strand of NW_027532015.1, from coordinate 3,465,826 downwards.
ATCAGCAGTTACAGTCTAAAACAGTCTTGATTTTTTTTAGAAGCTGACATTGTACGTTGTTACATATAGTGACTTAGGCATGTAAAATTGTCGTGACAGACAAAAATGTAAAAGACATTAGAAATAAGTACCTATTATGTTTCCAATGGCAAATTTCTCTCTCTCTTTCTCTCTCTAATAAGTCAAAGATCTTGTATCCATAAATACTAGGTACACTTTTCAGTGGCAAAGGTATTATTTTAATATGCACATTGCATCCTCTCTCTTTTTTTTTTGAGCAAATTTTTTTATTGACACAATTAAAAAGAGTAGTCACCTGAGAAATCGCATAATTTCCCCACAACTTCAAGTCAAACTTTTTATCTAAAGAAATAGAATGTGAGAGTGATAAATGAAGAATTAAACTCAAAGGAACTACTTTCATGGAAAGATGGGGTAAACCCTTAAAAACTGTAGGATAAAGGAATTTTCTGTGAGACTTGTAAACTTCAGTAAAGACTTGACATCTGTTAATAATACAAAAGCTGCACATTAGTTTAGAGCTTTACCGTTTGTAAAATAGTTATGCAGATGCTAGACATACATAGGGTTTAAGAGAGGCAGTTGGAAAAAAACTGCGAATAACTGAACTAGAATTACGATTTTTCCTTCTTGAATGTCAGCCCTGTCTTCTCCGCTCCCACCCAGCAGTGGTGATTCTGTATCTTCACCGTATGTCCCAAGTGCATTTGTTCCCTTCCTCCTCTCTCACTTTGCCCCAACCTCAGACTGATGGAAATGCAATTTTTAGAACGTGTGCTGTGTTCCATGCTGTTATTTTAAAAGCATAAGTCAAACATTTCTTTTTTTCTCTTACCCCCATTTGGAAGGAGAACAAATCAAAATTTATTTTTGGTTCATTTTATGGTTAACCATTTTTACTGTTCTTTTTTCCATGGTAATTCATACCCACTTTTCATAAGACGAAAAAGATCTGACTATGCTGTAAATGTCAGTGCTACAAAGGACAGGGTCCCTTCTGACTTACTCCCTTCTCTCTCTGTAATGCCTGTACAGTGCCTGAAACATGGTGGGGATACACTATCTCTCTCTTTTTTTTTTAGCTTTTGGAGAAATTAGATGTTATTCACACTATAGAAATACCTAAAATCTGTAAAGCTAACACTATCTGAAAAAATCAGTATATTATAAAATCAGTAAAGTTAGCACTATTTGAAACTTGAAGTATGTTTTCCAAATTATAAATAAAGTTGAGTAAGAAATTGTGTCCATCGTTCACTGGAAGTTGACAAAGGCTGGGTAAAGGCTTAGCTTTCTGAAACTGCTGCTTAAAAATAATGCCTGTTGGATTGGTTTAAGGGCCCCAGTATTTGAATTAACTAATACTTGGGGCGCCTGGGTGGCTTAGTCGGTTAAGTGTCCGACGTTCGCTTAGGTCATGATCTCGCGGTTCGTGGTTTCGAGCCCGGCGTCGGGCTCTGTGCTGACTGCCAGCTCAGAGCCTGGAGCCTGTTTCAGTCTGTGACTCCCTCTCTCTCTGACCCTCCCCTGCTCATGCTGTCTCTCTCTCTCCTAGAAATAAATAAAACATTAAAAAAAAAATTTTTTTGAATTAACTAATACTTATTTTAACAACCACAAGAGGGAGTTGCATGCTTAAATTACCTTTATATATTAAAATGTAATTTTGCCTGAAAGAGGATTTAAAAGGTATTGAATGGTTTTTCTTCTACCTGTTATTCCTCCTTTTTTGTGTGTGTGTATTTAAAAGATTAAGTAGATAGGTTTAGAAACAAAAAAAAGCCAATGTGTAATTGAGGTGTTACATACATCACTTAGGTTATTTCCTAGGTAGAACTAGCATATTAAAAAAACCACCTTTCTGTGTTGTGAACCACCTAAAAGCCTGGCCATATTTCAAAACGTACTCAGCTGTGCTAAGTGAAAAATACTAAAACTAAACATTCAGGGAGAACTCTAAAATAAATTTCGTTTTTGTTTTATCAATATTTCTGCCTCTTGGACCTAAAAATAGTATTTTATTCCACCGTTCATTAAAAGTCAAATTGTTGTCATTATTTTACATGTAATAGATATTTATCAAGCACCTTTAACATTTAGTACCAGATGCCAGGTGGTACAAAAAAAATCAGTTTTTACCCTCAAGGAGCTTGAGGTTTAGTTGAGAGATGTAGTTGATATAATTTTATACATTTATATATGTTATATAATATATGTATATTATATACATAGACACAATTATGTGTCTAGTTGTAGTGTTTCTTTTAGATCATCCTTATTCCACATTCAGCGAATCCTGTTGAAAGGCTCATTTCTCCCTTCAGTTCTGGAAATCCCCTCCTGAGTCCCAGTTTTTCCATTGTGTCTTTCTAGAACTTCTCTTATTCAGCTATTCAACATCCTAGACCAGCCTTCTAGTTCTCACAGTCCTGTCCTCAGATATTCTATCTCCTTATCTTTCCTACTCTATAATTCAGGAGATTTCCTTAATTTTTGTTCCAACCCATGTAGGAAGTTTTCATTTCAGCAGTGATGTTCCTAATGTCTAAGAGCTAGTTCTCGAATTCCTTTTTAATAGCAGACTGCTGTTTTATGGGTACATGGATGTCTCAAATCTCTTAATGATGGTAATTAGAATTTAAGTTTTCGTCTGGCTCCTAAATTATCTCTGCTTCATCAGTGTTTAGTCTTTCTTTTTGTTAATATAGATCTTCCACAAGTCACATCTTCCTGAAATGTATGGTGATCCATGACTGTTGGTTCATATTTAAAATTTTTTTTAGTGTTTATGTATTCCTAGAGAGAGAGAGAGAGAAAGAGAAAGAGAGAGCTCAAGTAGGGGAGGCCAGAGAGAGGGAGACACAGAATCTGAAGCAGGCTCCACGCTCTGAGCTGTCAGCACAGAGCCCTGATTCAGGGCTTGAACTCATGGACCATGAGATCATGACCTGAGCCAAAGTCGAACGCTTAACCTACTGAGCCACCCAGGTGCCCCAATTCATATTTAAGAATGAAGGACTGAGAAGACCCAAGTGGAAACCTCTGTGAGAACAAGAGACTTGGCACTTGGGAGACTTGCTTTGTGATGAGTAAGTGAGGAGCCAGCTGCTAAGGAGAGAACACTCTACCATCATGGTCTAGCATTGTTTGTATATGGGGATCAGCTTGAGAAATCTGTGTTGGGGGAGCCTTGAGAATAGACATGCAACTGCCTTGCCCCACAGGATAGGGTAAGGTCAGCTGTTCCATAAACAGATAGCCGATTAATTCTGGCCCACTCCTTAACTTCTGCCTCCTCTGGTCACCTGCATTCTTCGGGCTGGAGCCCCAGTTGGTCTCTGCAGTGCAAATGAGCTGCTGCTTTATCAGAGATTGTCGCTTTCCCCACCCTCCTTCGTTATTAGTCTGCTATTCCATCTGCTTTCAGTCTTCCAGAAATTTGTTGAAATCTCTAGTCCATTAATAGCCTTTTTCCCCTGGTTTATTGTTGTTGGATACTACGGTTTTATTCCTCTGTCATGATCTTGGGGTTTCAGGAGGTGGAAAATTCTATAAATCCAATGTTTAGTCATCTTTAAATGGAAGTCCTGGCTAATATAATTGACTCTTCATAGTTTGTCTTTTTAAGTCCATATTAGTCTATATGTAGATGAATGACAGCAATGGAGAGTTTTTCCTTTAGCTTACCCGTCGAGGTCTGTGTAACAGATCACCCCTCCTCCCATATAAGTACATATTACTAGATAACACCCAAATCATTCTTATGTGCAGTTGATATGATTTTGTTTGTAACACTTTCTTCACATGTCAAAACAAAGAAACAAAACCCAAAAACCAGTCTCAGGAATTTCTCAAATCCCTTTTCAAAGTCATGTGACAGAGGTGAAATTTTGTAGCCTCACCCCATGACCGCAGCCCAATATTGTAAGCCTGCCTGACTCTCTTTCTAAGCTAATTCCCTTCTTTTGGACTCCAGAAGTATAATTGTCATGTTTCTTGCTCTGTAGTTAACACCCACCATTTTTTCATTTGGTGAAGCCTGATCAGAGTAAAAGTGTCTATAAATAAAAACTGTAATGACTTTTCTTCATTATGAGTCTAATAAGGGTTCTTAATGATACATACCGTGTAATGGTTTATATGGTGAAGGTTAAAATTGCAGACAGACCACAACTAGAGATAAAGAGTTTATTACCTTTAGCTGAATTTTCATAGTGATTCATCTCGACACCCCTATTTTTTTTGTCATTCATCTTTCTCAGATTTCTATCTAAAAATCCCAAGCTACAAATGAAAGTGAACTGGACACCTAGAAACCAAGGCACTGAGAAGACTTGCTAAGAAACAGAGGGTCGTATATCTTTCCTGCTATCTTCAGAGCACTTTTTATCTTGTTTATAATTAACAGACATACTTAAGAGATCCTGAATAGTCTATAAACTACATTTGTCATTTCTAAGTAATATAGTCATTATAACTCTGCTCTGAGATTTTGTTTTCACTGGAAAGAAATCTCTCAAACAAAATTTGAGATCCTGGATTCACAATATTTTACTTTAGGGCTTCAGTCCAGTCATAGGTGTATCCTGACATTTTTCCCAAAGGCAGGCCTTCTTCAGCCATTGCAAAACCTCCGTTCTTTCTCAGTTCCCAAGGTTGTAAATAATATTTTTCTATTGTAGAAACGTTCTGAAGAATTTACTCTTTAACTTCAAAATATGCCCACAACCTTCAGTGACAGTGGCTCCTCCATTTTTCCTGAATCTTTTTTGAATCAGATTTCTGCCTTGTTAAAGGATCTCTGCTACCAATATTCGCCTTCTGTGTAGCTCTCAGCTCTGTGGTATACTTTCCTCTTTTGGTAGAAACATTAAAAATAATTGGGGATTACTAATAGAAAGAATTACCGGGAAGAGTGTTCAGCCCCTGTCCTAGAATGTATGTTTTGAGATGCATTGGTTGGAAAATAAATTGGAAACAGAAATAAAGTTGGACGTTACCTTCCCTCTCCCACACTTTTATCCCTAAGTAAAGAACCCTCTCTCTATGCCATATTTTACCCTAACATCCATTTTTTCTGCAATTTTCCCTACTACACTCACTCTGTTTCAATTATGTATTTGCTTGCTATGTCACTTTCAAAACTCCCTAGTGGCCTTCAAGATTGTATCTGGTTTTCAGCAGTTTGACTACGATATGTCTCTTTTTTGTTTAAATACTGCTTGGAGATCTCTGGGCTTCTTTGACCTGTGATTGATTGTGTTTCATTAATAAATTGGAAGATATTTGCCCATTGTCTCCTTAAATATTTCTTCTGCCTTGTTTTTCTCTTCTCCTATACATGATTCCATGTGTATTAGACTATTTGATATTTGTTCTTTTTTTCTACTTTTTTCCCTCTTGTTTGGGCAATTTCTGTCTTCCAGGTTAATTTGATTCTTCTGTATCCAGTATACTGATAAGTCTGTTGAAGGACTTGTTTATCTCTGATACCATATTTAATTTCCAGCATTTGACTCTTCTTTTTTTTTTTTTTTTTTTGTAATTTCCATTTCTCAGATTATTTGTTGGTTCTTGCCCATTTGATAGCCATCTTTTGAACTAGATTTTTTTTAATCATAGTTATTTTTAAAATCCCTGTCAGGTGGTTCTAGCCTCTGGATCATCTATTAGTATGGTTCTATCGATTGCTTTATCTCTTGGTGAGAAGTTGGATTTTTCTCTTGCTTTTCTGTGTGTCTCATAATTTTTTGTTGAATGCCAGTACTGTGTGTAAAAAAACAGAAGAGACTGAGATAAGTAGTATTTGCACCCAGAAATGAGAACAGCTCTTTTTTTTTTTTCTTTGCAGGTTATTAGTGTGAGGGTTTGAGTCCATTCAGTCAGTCCCAGAGCTGGGCTTGGAGTAGTTGTTAATCTTTAGTGTACCACCACGTTCAAATATCTCCAGCAATTGGCTGCTCTTACTTTGTGTCTCTTAGAGTAGGACCCGAAGTGCAAAATATTTATTTTACGTTAGTCCTTTTACTTCTGACCTTTCTGTGCTATGATGGGTCCTCATGTACTCGGACTTCCTAATATGGTCAACAGATCTCCACATGATCTGATAAAGGGCCAGAGAGTAAACTCTGTGTGATTTTGCAAGCCATGCAGTTTGTCGCAGCTCTTCAGCCCTGCTTCATAACACAGTAACAGCCATAGACAATAAGTAAACAAGTGAGCATAGCTGTTTTCCAGTAAAACTTTTTTCACAGAACCAGCAGTGGGCCATATTTGTCCTATGGCCATAGTTTGTTGACCACTCATTGAGAGCCTTATCACAGTACGCCATCGCCACCACCACCACCACCACCACCATAACCACCACCACCCCGCGGTCTCTCCTACCTCTGTAATGTAAGCTCCGCAAGGGCAGGGACTTTTGCCTGTTCATTGATTTGACGAGTAGGCTCTCAATATAATAAAAGAATGGGTGAGTGAATTATACTTGAAGCGTGTTTCTTAGGAACAGCATATAGCTGAATTTTAAAAATCTAGTGTGCTGATCTCGTATCTAAACAAATACATTTAATTAAATTGCAGTTGTGATTACTGATATATATGGGATTATTCTTGTCTTTTTTTTTTGTTTTCTATTCCTTTCCCTTTTTTTCCTCCTTTCCTGCCATCCAAGTTCAATCAAATTTTCATTCTCCTTTTGTTCAGCCTTTTTATTTAGAAGCTGCATTCTATTTAGCTTTCTCTAGTGATCCCTAAATATTTAGTGTGTGTGTGTTTAAGTAGGCTCCATGCCCACCCTGGCACTCAAGCTCACGCCCCAAGTTCCAGAGTCACGTGCTTTACCAACCGAGCCAGCCAGGTGCCCCTAAGAGGTAGATTTGGTTTAGCAACATTTGAGAGTATTCTTCCTAAATACTTTGAAGACCTTAGAATGCTTCTCTGGGCTTCATATTTCCAATTTCTTGTTATTTTTTAATGTTTTAGTTTTACTTTGTTTTAGTTTATGCCACCCTACGCACTGCCATGGTCTTTCCCCCTTTTTTTAGAGTTAGAACTTTAGATATATTTATCTATTCTTTCCTTTTGTATTAATTTCTCTCTTATCAAAAAACATCATTAGTAGTTCTTTCAGCAGCAGCTTGTGGTTGGTGAATTCCCCCAAACTTTACTTGAAAATGTTTATTCATCCATGCGCTGATATTTTAATTAGATGATCAAATTATGCTATTATGTTTGAGAATCTGTTATTTCTCTTCTTTAGTTTTGGAGGTTTTTACAGCAAGCATCTCTTCAAATTTTGCCTGTCCTGTCTCCGTTTTCTCCTTCAGAAACTCCTTTTTTGATTTATGTGAGATTTTTTTGCACCCCTTTTTCATGTTCTCTGTCACTTTACCTCTGTGTGTTCTGGGTAATAATCTTAGATTTATCTCCAGGTCACTAGCTATGTCTTTGACTATATACAGCCTACTGTTTAATCTGTTTGACTTTTCCATTTCAGTGACTCTTTTTTATTTCTAGAGGTTGTTGATGGTACTTTTCCAAATCTGCCTCTTCTTTTATTCATAGTATCTTTTGCTGTATTTTTACTTACTCTGTTATCACTGTAGTCATCTTCGGCTTTTATATAGCTTCTTTCAGACTGTTACATAATCTTTAAGTCTGCGGGGCTCCTTCTAGGCCATTGATTCTCACGGGAGATCATTTTCTTGTTTGGTCAGACTTGTCTTTTGAAAGCTTCTGCTTATTGAAAGGGTGTTTCCTTCGGGGACCCCATGGCGCTAGCTTCCCGGCGGTGGGAGCCGCTTGTCCACCCGCTGCCCTTGCCTCTGCCGGCCACTCCCAGCACATCACTGGCCTGGGGCTAGCTGTCAGCAGTGTTTCTCATCCTGAGGTTCTCTCTCCGCCCTTACAAGACAAGTTTTGACCACTCAGATGTGTTGTAACTTGGGCTTCAGTTTCTCAAGAAATCTCTACTCATCCCTGCTTCAAAAATAATACTGAAGAATATCGCAGACATAACTTGTTTTATAATTTCCGCATAAACATAAGCCATAATTTGGTCATTAGAGAATATTGAAGGATTTAATCATTAGAGAGAAAATTTTCATTAAACTTAAGAAAAGCTACTTTTAGGGGCGCCTGGGTGGCTCAGTCAGTTAAGTGTCCGACTTCGGCTCAGGTCACGATCACACAGTTCATGGAATCGAACCCCGCGTCGGGCTCTGTGCTGACTGCCAGCTCAGAGCCTGGAGCCTGTTTCAGATTCTGTGTCTCCCTCTCTCTCTGACCCTCCCCTGCTCACACTGTCTCTCTCTCAGAAATAAACAAAACATTAAAAAAAAAGAAAAACTACTTTTAAGTAAAATAATCACTAATTTTAACAAATTTCTAATTAATACCACTTGAGACACGTTGCTGGCAGGTGGTTACAGTGTAGGAAACATGTTATTCCTCATTTATTTCCCTTCGCCCGGACCCTCATTCTGACTGCAGTGCTGCCTCTATCCTTTCTTCTCTTTAGGTCCCGCTCACTAACAGCCAACATCCTCTTCTTCTCTTAGGAAAGTAAACCCTAACGTAGAGTTCTGCCTGACAGAACAAGCTTGATAGGTAGGGATGTATCAAAGACACAGCGAGTTTTCAGCCAGAAACGTGTGTACCTCCAAGAACACCTCCCTGCATGTATAGGATATATATTAAAATGGAAGAAAGGTTAACAGGGTTTGCATGTTTATCAGAATCAGCCATTCTTTTTAAAACTTGAAACATAATGCCCTAGTATTTATTTCTTCCAATAAATAAGAGGAAAATTATAGAGGGAAGCGTCTCTGGATTATAATAACAGTGTCAGATTTTGTTGGGAAAAATTACCTACTATTTAAAGTTAATTTTGAAGTCCTTGAGCCTAACCACCTCTCCCACTCCACACCCTAATTCTGGTTCTAGAATACAGTACTCGATTGGCCTGAATATATCTTAATATGCCCTAGCCTTTTCCTTATTTTTTAGATTCATAGAAATTGGTGTTTAAAAAATTAAATAAAGAAATCTGAGTTTAGTTGAAGATGACTGTTTAGCATTAATCTAATCTGTTTAATCTACTTGACTTTTTCATTCTAATAACTTTTTCATTTTTAAAGATTGTTACCTGTTTTCTCCTGGTAGAATCATCCCAAATTGCCTTTTTATAGAAGTAGTTACAGGTGTCTTCACTTCCAACCCAGTACCCTAAAAAACAAGGCCCACATGTCCAAGGATTGATCACAAGAACATACACTAATTTGTTGGCTTCATAAGGTTTCCCAAGCAGCTTATCATTCGTGCTACAAGCTTGACTGAATAGTTTCTTTCTTTAAAAATCCTAGGAAAATATTTTCACAAAATATAAGTGATTTCTTTAAAATGGTATCATTTTTACTTTGTGATTTGAACAGTTTAATATTAGCACTTAACAATTTCATGTTAATATTCATGTGGGTTGAAATCAGTCTTATTTGTTGCATTCATCAAAATGGACTTGGCTTAGCCCACCACATTCCCTTCACATCAGAATACCTTGTCCGTAGTCTCAGGCTTCTTGGAGTAGGTCTTACACCTTCAGAGGTTCAGATGTGAATTAAGTAACGGTGAGTAGATTAATTGACTAGACTGGAGCCTTTATTGACGTAATGGGCTAAAAATGCTGTCTTTAGCCATAAAGCGGGTTTAGCCAAACCCTTTTTGAAATAATTTTTAAGTAAGTGGCAACATTTGTCTGCTTAAATAATTAAAGTCATTTTCAAGTTAAAATTTAAAAAATTTTAAATGTTCAAACTCACAATATTTTGTTTTAGTGTGTCTTTGGGATTCTTGGCATATTCTTGATTGCCACAGAAATACTCATTTGTTTTCCCAAAGCTGCTTCAAGGTTAATTGATGAAAGCGGGTGGGTCCTCATGTTTGCTAATATGTGTTGCAGCTCTGTTGGTACACCAGAAGGCCAGAATGGAACGACTTCAAAGAGAACTTGAGATTCAAAAGAAAAAGCTGGATAAACTAAAATCTGAGGTCAATGAAATGGAAAATAATCTAACTCGAAGGCGCCTGAAAAGATCAAATTCCATATCCCAAATACCTTCAGTAAGTCTTTCTATAGTTCTTAATGACCTTTGTGCTTGGGAACATGAGAATAGGCAGTCTGTCAAAAGTATAAAAGGTTGATCTAGTTTTCTAGAAATGCTCTTATTAATTCATACTTGTTTCTTTGCCTTTACCTTCCCCTGCCAAACTGCTCTTTCTTAACTAATGATAAGACAATCCAATGCAGATCCTTCTCACACGGAATTATTTTTCAGCTCGAAGAAATGCAGCAGTTGAGAAGTTGTAATAGACAACTCCAGATTGACATTGACTGCTTAACCAAAGAAATTGATCTTTTTCAAGCCCGAGGTAAAGTTCAGTGCATACTCAACTGAAATTCATTGTATTAATTTATCAACTCTTTTCCTGTGGCTGAAAACAAACTTCTCAGTTAATAATCTTATTGTCTCAGATTTGACTTAGGAGCCAGATAGTGGTAAAAGAACTATTGGGCTTTTCTTCCTTATTCTTCCCACTCCCACTCCAAAAGAAATTATGTATTTGGCTTAGGAGTAACTTGATAAAATTCATATTATTCAAACCCACTTTAGTCTTGTGTTAAGGGAAGACAATAATTAGTATGTCTGGCTGTGTTGTCAAAAGTATTACTGTTATGTATAAGTAGAATCTATAATATTTATAATATTATTTAAATTAAAATACAGGTACTCCTATGTCTCTTTCCTATTTCTATTTTTTCCTTTTACCTCTCAAGAATCATGCTTTTAAAAAATGTAATTAAAAGGCATCCCCACCATAATGGTACTACCTTAATTAATAAAAGAAAAGGGAGTAAAAGTATGGCCTATACTTTTTTAGAACAGCTTATTATGAAGCTATTAGTGATAAGCAATAATTGCTTATTGTAGTAAAAAAAAACTTGACAGTTTAATTTAGTTCCTTAAACAGCTAAATGGAAATTTTATAACTAATTCTGAAGTTAAGGAAATAATAGAATATATAAAATGGAAAAGATAGAAAAAAGGTAGGAAGCCAACAAAAAAGAAGTCCTTAATTACTTTTTTGAGTGTGTGCCAAAAATCCATCCAACTGAAAGATGATAGTTGTGTTTTCTTTTAAAATGTTAATAAGTCATGTTTGAAACGTTCATAAAAAAATGCCATAGTTTAAAGAGAGAAAAAGGAATTTAGTGCTGGTCTAGCAACTATAGTTTTTGAACTTGTTCCTTTTATTTAACATCTGAACCATTATATTATATTAATGTAAGGTTTTAATTTGGACCCAAGCTTTTTATCTGGTTGCTTAAGACCATGTTTGATCATTTGAAATTATATTTTAAATTGTTAAATTTTAAGTTATTTTAACTTGTCACATAGAGTAGTGGTCTGCTTCTATTGCTGTTTTACAGTTTAATATGACTCCCTGACCCATTTACCACTGAGGCCTCTGTTGTGAGCGCTGTGTTATACCTACCTCAGCTGCTTTGACATCCTTACATGTAATTTGAGATTAGAGGTGCAAAATAAGTGGAAAACATTTCTTCTATTTATACTCTGATCTTTTTTAGAAAGAAAACATTTGCTTTTTAAAAAATAAAATTAAGTATTTTGAGCTATAAACATTGATATATTTACTTTTTATATATTTCAGGACCACATTTTAATCCCAGCGCTATTCATAACTTTTATGACAATATTGGATTTGTAGGTCCCGTGCCACCAAAACCCAAAGGTTAGTGTCTCCATCACAGTGTACGAAACCATTGCATCTTGAAAAGCAAGATTTTAGAAAATTTTGTTTTTAGCAACCTTCCACTCTAGAAGTGCTTCAAACTTTGGCATTCGTGGAGGAATTCATCAGAAAGGTAGCTGCTTATTTTCACTTACATGCTGGGGATGGGAAAGGATGCAAAAGTGTTATGTACTTAGCTCTTTAAAAGCAATATGCACGTCCTTAGGATTCGTTATATACTCCTAAAGTAGCAAGTCTTGGCAAAAGAAATCATCAGGTGCAAAAATTTGTACTCTTTAAAATTTTAGATAAATGATGAGGGAAACACCTTAGAGAAGTTTACTTTTCATGAGTATTCAGTTTATGCATAATTCTGTATAATCAAATACTCTAAATTCCAAATGAATGATTTTTGAAAACTCTGGGGCATCTGGGCGTCTCAGTCAGTTAAGCATCTGACTCCTGATCTCAGCTTAGGTCTTGATCTCAGGGTTATGAGTTCATGCCCTACATTGGGCTCTGCGCTGCATGTGAAGCCTAATTTTAAAAAGTTACTACCTATTATCATTTTACATCATTGATAATCAGACTGTATACACACTACACTAAGATGTCAAAATAGGTGTGTGGATTTTTTTACTCTAGGAATTAAAAGAGAAATGAGAACAAGAATGAATAGGTATGTTACTAGCTCTTTGATTTGTTAGATTTTTCACATTCACACTGAGTGGAGTTCTCTCTGCTCCCTCATTTCTATTTAAACATAATTTGAGATTTGAGTAGGCCTACTTGTATCTTTTTTTTTTTTTAATTTCAGTGTTTCTGAACATAGTTGGAATGCAATGAACTATTATTACAGAGGAGCAAAAGTAAAACTTAGGGCATTTGTCACAGTAAGCAGTGGTTAAAATACTGGAATCTATTTGGATGTTAATTAAATAGAGTAAAGAAAACAGTAGCATATTCTAAATAAGCAAAGTGAGTATTTCAGAATCTGAATGAATTGCTTTAATATAATCTTTCGCTCTTTCAAAAAGTAGAATTGTTCTTATAAATAGATTCCTGTTTTACTTCAGCGTAATCCAGTACTTGTGTATTGAGGGTAGGAGGGAGTATAGATGGGAAGTAGACAGACAGGAGATGAAGTAAGATCGGTTGTGACAATTGTTAAAGCAGGATAAGTACATGAGGGTTTATTTTACTGTTCTCTCTACTACTGTATATGTTTGAAATTTTTCATAATAAAAAGTAAGGAAAGGTAGAACAGTAGAAAGCACAGGATGGAGAGCCTTTCCTTAAATTTGTAACATGTCAAGAGAAGGGATCCAGGACGGTGCCATAGCAAGACCCTGAACATGATCACCTCTTCCCACAAACACATCAAATCCACACCTCCGTATGTATAGAACAGTTCCATCTGAAGGAGAACTGGGGGCCTCATTGAATAACTTCTGCACAACAAAGGATAAAAGGAACACATAGAGATTGGAAAGAGAGATGGAGACACAGGAACCGTGGGGAACCCCCACACACACTACAAGCTGCACTGGGGAGAGAGCACTGAGGATCCCTCACACAGATTTGCCCACCCTGGCCCCAGGTGGGGTGGGGTGGGGGAGAAGCTGTGGTTTAAATGGCAGCTGGAATGTAAATGAAGAAAACCCATTTACCAAACCTAAGGCATCCACCAATGGTGAGGGAACTGCTGGAACTCTCAGGGTCAGAAGCACAGGCAAGCACTGTGTTTGCCATCTCCCAGCGCTACGATAGCACACGTGGGAGCAGAGTTGTGCCACTATAACCAGCCTGCCCCCTCGGCAAGACCTGGGCCACTTCCTGCACCAGTTCCAGCCGTCCTTCCACCATAGCCCTGTGCGCCTATGCCTGCCTGACCTGCAGCCATCCGACCAAGATGCCCCGATGCAGTGCACACTGGAACCGCCCCAGCCTGCACCCGCTCCAGCCCCAGCCAGCCTACCAGGGCACCTTTGCGTGGAGTGCTCCAGGGCTCCACTCAGGCCTGCCGCAGGCCCCAGCCAGCCAGCCAGGGCCGCTGGGCACACTGTCTTTACAGGGACATTCCTACACAGGGCCACTCCTTCAAGACTGGAAGGCATAGCTCTTTTGCCTAATGCATAGAACTAAACACAGAAAGTCAAACAAAATGAAACAGAGGAATGTGCTCCAAACAAACAAACAAAAAAGGATAGAACTACAGAAAAGGAACTGAATGAAACAGGGATAAACAGTCTACTTAATAAAGAATTCAAAGTATGGTCATTATGATGCTCACTGAACTTGAGAGAAGAGTTGGATGAGTTCAGTGAGAACTTCAACAAAGAGATATAAAATATAAAAAGAATCAGAGTTGAAGAATATAATTACTGAAAAGAAAAATATACTAGAGGGAATTAGCAGATTAGAGGATGCAAAAGAATGGATAGACCATCTGGAGTCAGGGTAATGGAGGGCACCCAAACTAAAAAGCAGAAGGAAAAAAAAGAATGTTTTAAAAAAGAGGATAGCTTAAGAGACTTCTGGGACATCAAGAATAGTAACATTCAGGGACACCTGGGTGTTTCAGTCAGTTAAGCATCTGACTTCAGCTCAGGTCATGATCTCACGGTTTGTGCGTTTATGCACCGCATCACTCTGCTGATAGCCTGGAGCCTGGTTCAGATTCTGTGTCTCCCTCTCTGTCTGCCCCTCCCCTGCTCATTCTCGTTCTCTCTGTCTCTCTCAAAAATAAATAAGCGTTAAAAAATTAATTTAAAAAATTAGTAGCATTCATATTATAAGACATCCCAAAAGGAGGAGAGAGAAAGGAACAGAAAACTTATTTGAAGAAATAATAGTTGAAAACTTTTCTAACCTGGGGACAGAAACAAACATCCAGATTCAGGAAACACAGAAAGTCCCAAACAAGATAAACCCAAAGAGGTCCACACCAAGGCACACAATTAAAATGTCCAAGATTAAAGATAATCTTTTTTTTTTAATTTTTTTTTTATGTTTTATTTATTTCTAGCAGAGAGAGAGAGAGAGACAGCGTGAGCAGGGGAGGGTCAGAGAGAGAGGGAGTCACAGACTGAAACAGGCTCCAGGCTCCGAGCTGGCAGTCCGCACAGAGCCCGACGCGGGGCTCGAACCCACGAACCGCGAGATCATGACCTAAGCGAAAGTCAGACGCTTAACCGACTAAGCCACCCAGGCGCCCCTAAAGATAGATAATCTTAAAAGCAGTTAAGAGAATAAAAATTAATTGTATTTAGGGAGAAAACTCCATGAGACTGTTGGCTGATTTTTCAGCAGAAACTTTGCAGCCACAAGGGAGTGGCATGATACAGTCAAAGTCCTGAAAGGACAAAACCTATAACCAAGAATACCACTCAGCAAGATTATCATTTAGAATTGGAGAGAGAGTTTCCCAGACAAAAGTTAAGAGTTCACCACCACTAATCCAGCCTCATAAGAAATGTTAAAGGGACTTCTTTAAGCAAAAAAGAAAAGACCATAACTAGAAATAAGAAAATAATGAAATGAAAAAATTTCCTAGGTTAAAGCAAACTTATGGTAAAGATAGTTGATCAGTCACTTATAAAGCCTAGTATGCAGGCTAAAAGACAAAAGTAGCAAAATCAATTATATCTAAAGAAAATTAGTTAAAGGACTCACAAAATTAAAAGATAGGAAGTATGACATCTGCATAAAACATAGAGGAGGGAATAAAAACATAGTGCTTTTAGAATGTGCTCAAAGTTAAGCAGTCATCAACTTAATATAGACTGCTGAATACTTAGGATGTTACATATGGACTTCATGGTAACCACAAACCAAAAACCAGTAATAGATAGACAAAAATAAAGAGACAG
This sequence comes from Crocuta crocuta, assembly GCF_008692635.1. Classification (NCBI taxonomy): domain Eukaryota; kingdom Metazoa; phylum Chordata; class Mammalia; order Carnivora; family Hyaenidae; genus Crocuta; species Crocuta crocuta. The sequence goes on along the minus strand of NW_027532015.1, from coordinate 3,450,122 downwards.
GAATCCAAGCATAACACTAAAGAAAGTCATCAACACATAGGAAAAAAACAAGAGAAGAAAGGAACAGAGAAGAACTACAAAAACAACCAGAAAACAACAAAATGGCAAAGAAGTACATACCTATGCATAATTACTTTAAATGTAAATGGTCTAAAACCTCCAATCAAAAGAGATAGGGTGACTGGATAGGTAGAATAATAGGGCCCTGGTATATGCTCTATACAAGAGACTCACTTCAGACCTAACGACACTGAGAGGAATGGGAAAAGATATGCTGTGCAAATAGAAGCAAACAGACAAACTGGGGTAACAATACTTATGTCATACAAAGTAGACTTTTTGTTAACTTTGTTTGTTTTTGAGAAAGAGAGACAGAATGTGAGTTGGGGAGTGGCAGAGAGAGAGGGAGACAAAGAATCCGAAGCAGGCTCCAGGCTCTGAGCTGTCAGCACAGAACCCGACGCTGGGCTTGAACTTCCAGACCACAAGATAATGACCTGAGTCAGAGCCAGATGCTTAACCGACTGAGCCACCCAGGTGCCCCCAGACAAAGTAGACTTTAAAATGAAGACTATAATGAGACAAAAAAGGACATTATATAATAATAAAAAGATCAACAAAAGGATATTACAATTATAAATATCTATGCCCCCAACAATAGAGCACCTAAATATGTGAAACAAGTGTTAACTGACATAAAGAGAAATTGATAGTAATACAGTAAGAGTAGGGAACTTTAAAACCACTTAATCAATGGATAGATCTTCCAGTCAGAAAATAAGCAAACAGTGGCTTAGGAGCAATCCATTAAATGACATGGACTTAACAGAAAATTTCATCCAGAAGCAGCAGAGTACATATTTTCAAGTACACATGGGACATTCTCCAAGATAGATCACATGTTATGCCATAAAACAAGTCTCCATAAACTTAAGAGAACTGAAATGTCAAGCATCTTTCCAACCACAGTGTTATAAAACTAGAAGTCATTTACACGGAAAAAATTGGGGGAGAAACAAATATGTGGAAGCTGAACAACATATTAAACAACTAATGCATCAATAAAGAAATCACAGAGGAAGTAAAAAAAAATAGAGACAAAAATGGCAACACAGGTTCAAAATCTCTGGGATGCAGCAAAAGCAGTTCTATGAGGGAAGTTTATAGCAATAGAGACCTACCTCAAGAAACAAGAAAAATCTCAAATAATATAACCTTACACCTAAAGGAACTAGAAGAAGCACAGCAAAGCCCAAAGTTAGTAGAAGGAAATAATAAAAATCAGAGTGGAAATAAAATAGAGTCTAAGAAAAACGATAGAAAAGATCAGTGCAACCAAGTCTAGTTTTTTGAAAACATAAGCAAAATTGATAAGCCTTTAACCAGACACATTAGGAAAAAGAAAGAAGACTCAAATAAAATCAGAAGTGAAGAAAGAAAAATAACAACCAACACCACAGAAATACAAACATAAGAGATTACTAGGAAAAACTATATGCCAACATTTCGACAACCGAGAAGAAATGGATACATTCCTAGAAACAAACATTATTCCAGGACTGAATCAAGAAGAAACTGAAAATCTGAACAGACCAATAACTAGTAATGAAATTGAATCTGGAATCAAAAAACTCAACAAACAAAAGTCCAGGACCAGATGGCTTCACAGGTGAATTTAAACATTTAAATTCCAAATGTTTAAATTAAATTTAAAGAGGTAGTACCTATTCTTCTCAAGCTATTTCAAAAAATTAAAAGGAAGGAAAATTTCCAAGTTTATTCTACAGGGCTGGCATTATGCCTTGATACCAAAACCAGACCAAAAACACTACAAAAAAAAACAAAGAAAATTACAGGCCAGTATCCCAGATAAACATAGATACAAAAATCCTCAACAAAATATTAGCAAACTCCATTCAACAATACACTAAAAGGATCATTCACCGTAATCAAGTGAGATTTATTCCAAGGATGCAAGAATGGTTTAACATCTACAAATCAACCAACATGATATGTACCACTTTAACAAAATAAAGCATAAAAAAACCATATAATCATAATAAATGTGGAAAAAGCATGTGACAGAAGTCAATATCTGTTCATGATAGAAAGTTTGAACTTTCAACATGATAAAAACTTTGAACCCTGGGTGGCTTAAATCAGTTGAGCATTTGACTCTTTATTTTGACTTAGGTCATGATCTCATGGTTCGTGAGATCGAACCCTGAGTCAGGCTCTGTGCTGACAGCACGGAGCCTGCTTGAGATTCTCTCTTTTCCTCTCTCTCTCAGTCTCTCTCCCTCTCTCTCTCTCTCTCTCTCTGTCTCAAACATTTAAAAAACATCAACAAAAGTGGGTTTGGAAGGAATATATCTCAACATAATAAAGGCCATATATGACATACCGCAGCTAACATTATAATCATTGGTGAAAAGCTAAAAGCTTTTCCTCTAAGATCAGGAACAGACAAAGATGTCCACTTTTGCCATTTTTATTCAACATAGTACTGGAAGTCCTAGCTGCATCAATCAGATAAGAAAAGAGGCATCCAAATTGATAAGGAAGGAGTAAAACTGTCACTATTTGCAGATGACATGATACTATATATAGAAAACCCTGAAGATGCCACCAAAAAACTATTAGAACTAATAAATGAATTCAGTAAAGTTGTAGGATACAAAATTAATATGCAGAAATCTGTTGCAGTTCTACATACTAACAACAGTGTAGCAGAAGAGAAATTAAGAAAACCATCCCATTTATAGTTGCGTCAAAGAAAACTAAAATACTTAGGAATAAATTTAACTAAGGAGGAAAAAATACCTATACTCTGAAAACTATAAGACATTAATGAAGGATATTGAAGACAACACAAACAAATGGAAAGATGTACTATGTTCATGAATTGGAAGACTTAATATTATTAAAATGCCTGTACTACCAAAGGAATCTACATTGAGATTCAGTGCAGTCCCTATCAAAATACCAATAGTATTTTTCATAGAACTAGAACAAGTAATTCTAAAATTTGTGTGGAACCTAAAAGACCCCACAGAGCCAAATGAATCTTGAGAAAGACCAAAGCTGGAAGTATCACAATTCCATATTTCAAGATACGGTACTGGCTCAGAAATCGGCACATAGATCAGTGAAACAGAATAGAGAGCCCAGAAATAAACCCACACTTCTATCAATTAATCTACAATAAAGGAGGCAAGAATATAAATGGGGAAAAAACAGTCTCTTCAATAAATCGTGTTGAATATTAGACACCTACATGTGAAAAAAAAAACTGGACCACTTTCTTTCACCACACACACAAATAAACCCAAAATGGATTATAGACCTAAATGTAAGACCTGAAGCCATAGAATTCTTTAAAGAAAACATAGGCAATAATCTCTTGGACATTGGCCTTAGCAGTATTTTTCTAGATGTGTTTCCTCAAGCAAGGGAAACAAAAGCAATTATTGGGACTGCATCGAACTAAAAAGGTTTTGCACAGCAAGAAAATCATCAACAAAACAAATAAGCACCCTCCTGAATGAGAGAAGATATTCGCAAGCAGTATATCTGATAAGGGGTTAGTATCCAAAATATTAAGGACCATACAACTGAACACCAAAAAAAACCCACAAATAATCCCAATTTTAAAATGGACAGAGGAACTGAATAGACATTTTTCCAAATGCTCCAAATCACTAACCATCAGGGAAATGCAAATCAAAACTATAATGAGATGATACCATTCAGAGTGGCTAGTAATCAAAAAGACAAGACTCAGGGCCCAAACTCATGAACCATGAGATCATGACCTGAGCTGAACTTAACTGACTGAGCCGCCCAGGTGCCCAAGAAATTACCTCATCTTTTTATTTTTATATGTTGTTCAAGGCTTACATTCTTAGCAGATAAAGGACATTTAACAAAAATGTCTATTCCTGGGAGAAAACAGAAATATAAATACTTCTTCAGTGGGGAATGAAAATCTAATGTTAATGAGATACAAGCTCTGTCAGTATTGCAGTAGGATGGATACCTTTTCCCGGTCTTAAGGTGACATTGTGGGAATTTGCTATTGGGTCCCCTATGATTTCCGTTTTCTCCTGATATAAATTGGAGAAAACGATGCTCTTTTTCCCGAAGGAGAAAGTGGGGTGACCCCGGCTTGTCCATGTTGGTCCCCCAGCAGAGAGCAAAGGCTCGCTAGAGGTTGGAGAGCATGGAGTTGATGTGTCAGTTTCAGGTAGATGCTTCATTTGCTTAACAGGCTGCTTCCTGCTGTGCGGTATAAATGGTGTTTAAGGTTGCCGGTAATTGATGACTTTGTGATTTTTGCTTCTAAGATCATTCTTTTGCTTCCTTATAGATCAAAGGTCCACCATCAAAACACCAAAGACTCAAGACACAGAAGATGATGAGGGGGCTCAGTGGAATTGTACTGCCTGTACTTTTTTGAACCATCCAGCCTTAATCCGCTGTGAACAGTGTGAGATGCCAAGGCATTTCTGAGCCAAAAGGCCCTATATCTCTAAAACCACATCTGAAGTTCAAGAAACTAGTCTGTCATCAGGGGAAAAGTTTCACTGCTACATAGGATTTTGTCAAATTGAAGGTGTGACAAGATGGTGTTGTGCTAATGTTAAATGTCAGCCCACAGAGCTAATAATACCTCAGTCTAGTGTCATGGGCAGTTGAAATTCATCACATGAAAGGTAATCTCCTGAAAGACTTGGTTGCCCGCTGCCTAACCATGTACAGTGTTACCAGTAGCCCATTATGGATCATTATCAGTATATTAATGCCTGAGTGTTGTTCCCAGTACCTTTTGCCCCCTCATGTCACTACTGAATTTTGACAGGAGGAAGGAATAGAACGATGGCTTTTTTTTTTTAAAAGCTTTCGGTGAAACACTACAAACGTGAAGAAAAGGAACAAGGTTTAACTATTTAAAAACTGTTTGCTGCCGCATGGTGCCAACGGATAGGGGAAGAACTTCATGAATCTGTGGTACTCTTGGCCTTGTCTTTGTCTTCCCTGAAAACGTCTCCACTCTGTGAAGCCAGCATCTGGGGTCTAAAGATGAAAAGGAAAGCAGCATGCATTGTCTGTACAAACATGCAGTGAAATATCCCAAAGCTTTTCCTACTGTACAGATCTCTCGAGTCTGCTTTAAGTGATTTCTCTTCTTCTTTATTATTTTCTTATATTTCTATATGTATAGTGTAATAGTCTTTTGTTAACTAATTTTCTTTTTTCCTTTTAGTGATTAAGCACGATCATGTCCCTTTTTAAGCCTTACCTGAGAGAAGCAATGCCTTAAAATAAAAAAGCATTAATGAAATGAAGCTGTGCACAAAGTAACTTTCCTCTACTTATTCTGTACTTTGCCCTCACGAGTGCCGATGTTCTGTGAAGACATTCAGATGCTGCACAGTGAATTGCAGGAAATATTACGAGACTTCCGCCAATAAGTCACACTGTCTGTACTGACTTCAGCAGTGGGTGGCACACAGTGTTTGGTCTTCCACAGGGAAGCTTAAAACAAAAGGTGTTTGTAACCCACTGCCAGAGCAACAAGGTTGAGCTTGCTTCATCTGCCTGGTGTCCCACAGAACTCTCACGAGAGATTACGATCGGGAAAGTACAGTTTTCAAAACCAGCAACAGCAGCAGTACCTACAGCCCTGGTTTGGGGAGAAGTTTAAATGCTTTACTGTTGGGGCAGTCCGTTTCCAAACCTGACTTGGTGGCAGTGTCATGTGTATTTATAAAACGAGGCTAGTCATATTTAGGACAACTGAAGGAAAGCTGGAAAAAAGAAAAACAAGCAAACTTGAACACTGAAGCAACCTCAAGCATCTCTTTATTTTGATGGTCTATTTTTATAAGGAAAATAAATATTCAGATGATCGGGAATGTATATAACTAAATGAAATCAAGAAAAAGAAAGAACAGTATGCATTTAAAAACAGAATTATGAAATGATATATCAGTGCTTAGAATGGGGCTAAGGGAAGTGCTGAAATGTAGCAACAAGGTAGGACATAATGTGACGGTCACCCATTGTAACTGTCTGCAAGTGGATATTTTTTAAATAGGCAAGATTATCACAGGTAATCTATGAATGTCAGAGCCTCGACCTCCAGGCTTTGCACCTTGTATATGGGAAGAAATAGGACAATCCTAGTTAATTAGCCCATAGACCCAAAGCCCTTACATTTGATACGTTTTGTTTTAAAACTAGGCCTTGTTTTTCAGCTTCATCTGCAGTTCTATGTGAAGATTGATAAATCAGTTTTTACTTGTTTTATTAATAAAACGTAATTTGGATATCTTGAGTTGATGGTTTTGTGATTTAGCTGGGTAAACTATCTTTGTAACAGATAAGTTATTTATAAAAATTAAAAAACTTATATTCTAATGTGGATTTTGTGACTTGTTTTTAAAGTTTGTGGGACAGAAGACAGTTTCTACCCCAGCGAGAACATTTGATAGTTAATTGAAATCAGAGAAAACTCGTTCCCTGGAGTCTTCTCGGGACAGATGGCATTCAACTGCATCTCTTGGATTCTTTTTCACCATTTCTTCAGGCCTTTTAACTAATGAAAGAAAGCAGCCCTGTTTCAGCGGAGCCAGAAAAGAATTAATACTGCCTCTTTTGCATGGTTAACTGACTTTCCTTTCATTTCTTTTGGGTTTTTAAAGTTTACATGAGATCTTGGGCCATTTAGCCTGGGCAGTCACTTACTATCTACTTTATTCCATAATGTGGAGGTGCTGGGGGTCCCAGTGGTGCTCCTCTTGAAGAGAACCTTTATATCATATTAAGAGTTTCCCAAAGATCTAGCTCGGTGTTTCTGAGCGTGAACAAGGCAAAGCAGCGTTTGCTGACCTCTCGGTGTCAGAGCTGTAGAAAGCCCTGCCCCGCCTCGGTCAGTGTCCTGGTGGGACGGGAACACCCTGTGCTGAGGAGGAGGAGGCCTGGACGTGCCGGTGGTCTGGAAGCCACCTTCGGGACTTACTGCACGAAAATAGAATTACAGGTACCAAGAACCTCAGATGGAAGGATGGGCTTCTGTTTCTCGTCACTCTTATCCTTGGGTGCTGACATTTTCTAAAGGTGAGGCGGGCGATTAGCAGTGCGTGGAGCCGGGGTTTCTCTGAAAAGCTTTTACATTAACTGAATAGTGGCCAGTATGTGCTGTTCTAACTAATATGCATAATATAACGTTATGCAAAGGTGCATGTTGTGTTGCAGGATTTTGTGAAAAAAGTAGGAGAATGAGTTTTTCTTTTAAATTTTCCATTTACTTTTGAAAGTGACCAATCTAGATCAATCTGCAGTCTAATATTAATGGACATTTATACTGGAGGATTGAAATTGTGCAGAAAAATCCTATCCATAGGTAGTCAAAACTATATTAATTATTAACTTTAAATGTATTTTAAAGCATGTATAAAATGGCTGACATTTCCTCATACCTCTATCCCAGTTCAGTGCTGACGGACAGTCCAGTGAACAGTGATGGGCTTAAGAAGTGAATGGTGTCAGGTGTAACACTCAGTCCGTGAGTAATTGAAGTTGGCTGTATTGCCTTAGAAAATGATGTTAAATCGGTAGTGCCCCCAAAGGCCATTCCAGATTTAATACCTCCATGCTGGGTGTTAGCATAACTTCCCTTATAATATTACAAAGTACTTCTGTTTCTCTGTGACAAATGAACATATTTTTGCCTCCAGTTTTTAGAAGCTACAATTGTTACATCCATATTACTTGAAGATGAAATGAGTTAAGGCTGCATTTTAGTTTTTCTTGCTTCCGTCTGAAGTAAAACAACTGAGAAAAGACTTAAAACACAATTTTGTAGCTTTATGTTTGTTAAAGTAGGATTTCCCCCCTCAGTATGCAGTAGACTGGGTTTGGGTTTTTTTGTTTGTGTTAAGAGAACGTAGTTAATCATACAGACGTGCTTGGTGTCATATATTATCTTTGCAACTGTAAATTTCTTCCTATATTCTTGGTTCAAAAATAGAACTGCCCTGTTATAATGGTTGATTGACTTACCTAGGTCTTTAGAAAGGTTGTGAAAGCACTTGAAGTCTATTAATTTGTTTTTAATTTCACTATAGTTAACATACAGTGTTACATTAGTTTCAAGTATACAGTATAGTGATTCAACTGTATACTCTGTGCATTTGCATTTTTAACACTGTGGCACCTTGTTCCCTAGATAGACCACTCATCTTAAGAATCAGGACAGTTGAGGTCCGATTCTGTCATCTCCCTAGATTTACCCTATAACCCCAGGATAGTTCCTTGCTTTTATTTCCCTGCCTTGTTAAATGAAGATAATTATACTAATTATGTTAAACCAGCCTCACAGGGTGCTGACAGCATCAACGTGAAACTGTCTGAGCCAGCCCCATCTCACTAAGAATTTCCTTATCCTTAAACAGTGGGTCATGTTTTTGAATGAATGGGTTTTGATGCGTTTTTCTCAACAGTATCAATGAATGAAATGGTAAGTTTGCTATTATTTCTCTGAATTGGCCTAGGGACATCTCAGTGGACCAGAATTTGGTATTTCAGTCACTGTGATTCAATTCTTGCCTTTTAATGTCAAAAGGTTAGTTGTTTTGCCAAGATTATCAAAGGCTAACCTGAAGATCCAGTGTGTTTACATTTCCGTTGCGTGTCCGGCTATCTAAAGAATGTAAAATTATGATGGAGTATAACAAATCATTTCTCCAGGAAAATAAACACTTTCTTCAAAGGACTTACTCCAGTGTTTGCACATTTGCATATTTGTTTTAAGGCTGAAATTGACCAAAGGTGCACTTCATCTTAGCCTCTTTTTTTTTTTTAATAAATTTTTTTTTAATGTTTTATTTATTTCTGGGAGANTTTTAAAAAAAAAAAAAAAAAAAAAAACCAATCCCATTCACACTTGTGAGCCCACCCATCATTTCTTATAGCTAAGTGCCTTTTTCATACTGCTCATCCTGGTTCTCCTGCCTCTGGTTTCTTACTCTTCCTTGCACAGTGCAGCTAGGGTTAAAGGCCCATGGCCTCCTTTCTAGAAATCTTGATTGTTTCCGCATTGGTACAAGTAAGCTGACTGGGCTTACTTTTAAGATTCTGTAGCTTGTCTCTTACCTACATCTTCAGGAAGGTTTGTTACTTCCCAGCAGAACAATCGGCCTATTCACTTCCCGTAGCCTTGCACATCCCGACCCAGGTACTTTTGTCCATTCCACTTCCTCTCTCTGAGTTTAAACCTTTAAGGATCAGATCAAGGGTCAAGGTCATGAGGCTTTCCCAAGCTACCTTCTGGTGGCACTTGCTATATTTTTTGCCCACTTGGCACTTATTGCTACTTTGACCTGTCCATTCATATACTGACAGGGTAGATATTAAAACATACTCCTTTGTGTCTCCACAGTAAATACCCTTATGTGCAGAAAGAGTTCAGTAACTGTTGATGGTGATAATGATTCTTGAGGGCCATTTCTAACATTTAAAGTTAAATGATGGGTACAGCCATTTTGAATTTGGTATAAAGTTCACATAGGACCAATATAGGTTACAGATTCCCAGGCCAGCCCAGTAAATAGGAATGCTTTGCATTTAAAATGCTGGGATATTGCACAATGCTATTGGGATATATAAATGTAACAAATTAATAGAATGTTTCAATAGTCTTCTGTGTGGAGAAGTAGAGACCTTTATGAATATGCTGGGAAATACAGACACTGGCATTTGAAATTAAGGCCCCTGATGGGGCATCTGGGTGGCTCAGTTGGTTAAATATCTGTTTCAGTTCGGGTCATGATCTCATGGTTTGTGAGTTCGAGCCCCACACTGGGCTCCATGCTGACATTGCAGAGCCTGCTTAGGATTCTCTCTGTCCCTCTCTCTTTCTCTGTCCTTCTCTCACTCTTTCTCTCTAAAAAATAAATAAAATACCCTTATTTTATTTATTTTTAATTTTTTTTAATTTTAAGTATTTTTTAAAATTNGTTTCTATCTGATTTTACTGAAAAGCTTAAATTTTGCCTTTTCTTGGATTCAGATATTTGAGTGGCTTCTCGCTCTTAAACATGATGACGATCAAAGAATTTTTTTTTTTTGAATGTTTATTTACTTTTAAGAGAGAGACCAAGACAGAGTGCAAGTTGGGGAGGGACAGAGAAAGAAGGGAACGCAGAATCTGAAGTAGGCTCCTGGCTCTGAGCTGTCAGCACAGAGCCCAATGAGGGGCTCAAACTCACGGACTGCAAGATACGACCTGAGCTGAAGTCGGATGCCCAACCAACTGAGCCACCCAGGCGCCTCTCAAAAAAATGTTTAACTCACAACTGAAGCAGAGGGACATGAGAGAATATTTTTTCCTGAGAAAACTGGTCAAGAGAAGAGGGAAATGAGAAAATCGAATGAAGAAGGTGTCATAACCCTCTCCTCCTTTTTCCCAAGAAAGGTGAAAAAAGGCAGGCTCCTGACTAAATGCGGAGTGTGCTTGTGAATTGGACATGTAGGACCGTGACACTGCCTGTGTGACGCACGCCCTGAGACCAGCGCTCTATCACAAATTGGCTTGAAGCCCAATCATTACTACCTTTTGGGTTTTTAATAGAATTAGTTCACAAACCCACATGCTGAAGAACCAGATTCTTTTCATAGAACAGTCTGCACATCTCAGAATGCTACCTTCCCAGGCAATCAAGCTCTATGAAGCTGTGGGATGGGAAGCAATACGTGCCATCCCATCGCTGTGAATGATAATAGGTGATTTTTGCCAAGACTATGTAGTATCCCAAAGCATAATTATAGTTAATGTTAGACGGAAAAAAACATGCAGCAAAATTTTTGAAACTTGCCACTTGTATTCTTTATCAACCACAATCTCTCTTCCACCATTCATAACCATTAATAACCTACAGTTATATGCAGTGGGTTCACATTACACGAAACAAATGGCCCCCACATTCTAAGACGAGTGAAATAAAGAATGAGCAGGACTCACTGAAAACCTTAGACCAACTGTCACTTTTTTCTCTGGACATCTGTGCTGTGGAATCTACATTTGCTGCAGTGCAAAGATCGTGAGGAACACCCCCCTGAGTTGTACAAGGCTTTCATTTTCATGTCGTTTTGACGGACCCATCCATCCACAAGTAACAGGATTTTATTACTGTAACGATTCTCATTGATTGTATTTCCTCCGTTTTCTACAGGCATGATACTGAGGGGGGGGAATCCCCTTCATTCTCAAAAAGCGCAAGTTAGTAACGTTTTGGCCTTGTCTTTGGACAAAATAAGGAACATGCCTTCAGTCTTTCCTTACACCATCTATTTTACTTAGGGTCTAGCTTCCTCTAGAAGGTAGAATTCATGTTTTACGTATTATAGTGGGACATGGGACCTTTCACACCCTGATTTGCTTAAAGAATGAGCTTAATGCTGGTCTTCTGGCAAGGGAGCAGAATGGCCTAGGCGATGCTTAGCCTCAAGACCAACTGTGCGGCCAGAACATCTCAGCACATCCTCGAGAGGCCAAGGCTGCCTTCTCCTAGCCACGTTTCATTTGCCCATTTCTCTCACAAATCTAATCAGATTGACCCGAGAAGATATACTTCTTCAGCAAATAAATTGCTATGCAGTATTTGTTTGTTTTGGAGAACACTAGTGGGGGAGGAGCAGAGAGAGGGAGATAAAGGATCCAAAGCCATACAGCGTAGGCTCTGCACTGAAAGCAGAGAGCCCGAGACAGGGCTCGAACTCACGATCCATGAGATCATGACTGGAGCCGAAGTCAGATGCTTAACTGAGCCACCCAGGCACCCCGCAGTATTTTAGACCGGGCTAACATGCACTCACTATGCGAGGCACGCTTTTAATGCTTTACAAATACGAATTCATGTAATCCTCAGAAGAGCCCAAAGAAGTAGCTGTTATAGCCCCATTTCACAGACCAGGAACTGAGGCGAAGAGACATTAAGTGACTTGCCCAGGGTCACACAGCTGGTTAGAGTCAGGCCCAGAGTTCTGAATCAGGCCTTCTGGTTCCCCTCCTTCTTTTTTTTTTATTATTTATTCAGATTTGAGAGACAGAGAATGAGTGGGGAAGGGGCAGAGAGAGAGGGAGACACAGAATCTGAAACAGGCTGAGCCATCAGCACAGAGCCTGATGTGGGGCTCGAACCCACAAACTGTGAGATCATGACCTGAGCTGAAGTCGGATGCTTAACTGACTGAGCCACCCAGGCGCCCCGTTCCCCTCCTGCTTTGAACCACTGTGACGCGCTGCCTTCAGGCTTCTCCTAGAGGGCTGCGAATGGATGTTTACTCCTACTTATTCCAAGGTGGCCACGGTGAGCTCTCAGTCTCTGGAATCATCTTTATATTTGAGGAGGCACTTTACTTTCAACTTGTGCTGCTTCCTCCTTTGCCCGTCTTCCAAATCTTACTCTGATGTGTGAGGCCAAGGGCTCTTTCTGTGGTCAGCACCGTGCACCCCGCTCCCCGCCGGGACCAGGCACGTAGCAGACACACAACACATTTTCATTTCAGCCCGTAAGTTTGGTGAGCTAGCGTCGCTTTATTTTTCTGTTACTTCCCTCAAACGCTGCTCCGCACACTCCTGCCCTCGGGCCGGCAGCGCGTTACAGAACAAGGGAGGGAAAGTCGCCCCCCTAGAGCGTGCAAAGGGGAAATGAGTGCGCGCGCACAGGCAGTCCTCACTCTTCTCCCGTTCCGCAGCTTGTGAATTTGCCTGCTCACTCCAGCCGTTCGTGGACACGTGCACATCGATGAAAAACTATCTGTCTCCTGACGCTTCCATTCCTGGCTGAGGTCAGACAAGGCGCCAACGCTCTGCCTTCCTGCTCCGTTCAGCTTTCCTACCGCGAGCAAGTGTCCATGTTTACGGTCTAGTTAGTGCCATGTTTTGCACATTTATACTGCTTTTTTGGCGGTTTTGCTATTTAAAATGACTCCCAAGCAGGCGAGCCTGGGTAGCTCCGTCGGTTAGTCATCTGACTTTGGCTCAGGTCATGATCATGATCTCTCGGTTCACGGGTTCAAGCCCTGTGCTGACAAGCCTGGAGCCTGCTTCAGATTCTGTGTCTTCCTCTCTCTGCCCCTACCCCATTTGTGTGCTCGCTTGCTCTCTCTCTCAAAATAAATAAACATTGAAAAAAAATTTTAATGGCCCCCAAGCATAGTGCTGAAGTGCTGTCTAGGGCTCCTAATGCAAGCAGGCTGTGACGTGTCTTACAGAGAAAATGCATTTTGTTCAGGCCTGAGTCATAGTGCTGTGTGCAGTGTTAGTGAATCAATAATGTGTATTAAGCAGAAACACATAGAAAGGTCATGCGCTGATTGGTTGATGAAGATGTGACCAGGGGCTTATGGGAGCCTCACCCTGTATTTACCCCGGGAGAGATGGTTTAGTACTTGCTAATTCAGTGTTTGTGAAGACTATTTAGGACACAACTACTGAGAATCAGCTGGAATTATAACTTAAGGCAAGTGCTGTCGACAGAGGTACAAAGTTCAGTGAAAGGAAAGATGACTTCTCATGGTTGAATCCAGGCCAGCTGATGATGGGGAAGCAGTTGAGATGGGACTCAGATGGTGGGTGAGAATCTGGTAGAGGCGAGGGAGGGTGCTCCAAAATGCAGAAAACAGAGTGAGCCCTGGCGCAGCCCAGAAACCACAGGGGTCCCGCACAGACTGCCAGGTAACCTCACTTGGCTAAAAAGTGAGTACCGGAGGGAAAGGTCATTTGAACCATGCTGTGAAGCAAGATTAAGAGTGTACTTGATTCAATGAGCAAGAGGAGCCATGAAAATAATTTGAGTAATTGGCCCGTGAGAAATGGAAATGTGAGTCCACCAGTGTTGATAGCAGCTGTATTCATAGTAGCCAAAAAGTGGAGACAACCCAAACATCCATGAATAAGTGAAGGGATAAACATAACATGGTCTATCTATGCATCGGGACTGCTCAGCATTAAAAAGGGACAAATACTGTGCAACAGTATCAATGAGTCTCAGCGTATTAAGAGGAGTGAAAGAAGCCAGACACAGGAGTACATCTGAACGTTTCATTATATAAAGTTATACACAGGACAAAACTATGGGATAGAGTTCACTGAAAGGGGGCACAAGGGAACTTTCTTGGGGTGATGGGTATGTCCCATTATCTTGATTGCAATGCTGCATGGGTGTATCCACTTGTCAAAACTCACTTAAAAATGGGTGCATTTTGGGGTGCCTGGGTGGCTTGGTTGGTTGGGTGCTTGCTTGGCTCAGGTCATGATCTCATGATTGGTGGGTTCAGGTGCTGTGTCAGGCTCTGTGCTGACAGCTCAGAGCCTGGAGCCTGCTTCAGATTCTGTGTGTGTCTCTCTCCCTCTCTCTCTCTGCCCCTCCCCCACTCACGCTCTTTCTCAAAAATAAAATAAACATTTAAAAAATTTTTAATGGGTGCATTTTGTTACATAAAAATTATGCAATTTATGGTGTATTTTATTGTATATAAATTAAAATAATAAATTTGTTTCAAAAGCAGCTTTAGGAGGGGAAGCATCTGGTATATATTTCAATACGTTTCCCCCATCCTGGCAAACACTCATGAGAAAGGCAAGTAAGTGGAAAAGCAGAAACACAAAACAAGTTACCACCAGCTGCTCCCTTAGTAATGATCAGGTATAAGGTACAACCCCATCATATCTAAAGCTAAAGACTCCTAGACCCATTGGGGAATGTCCATGATCCATCCTGTTGTTCACTCGGATTTGATTTACAACTTCCTGTTAGTAGCATAGATACCATCTCTATCACCACTAGATATCTGGTGACCAATATACCTGGTGGGTTTTCTTCTCCAACTGAAACACTACTGAATTAATTCTGAGAAACAACTGCAAGGGGTCCTCTGTGGTTGGGAGCGCCCTGTTCTTCTAGGGAGCTTGGTGTGAAACCAGTGCACACTCGTGCACTGTGAAGAGGCCAGTGGACCGTGCCGTCCGTAGACCAAGATCAGCACCATCCTAGTACTTTGGTTCTTCTGATTCTTCCACGGGATCTTTCGTCCTCAGGGAGGAAAGCGCTGCTCTGTTCCGGCGGTGCTCCAATGCGCACGCGGCCGCTGTCTGATGTTCCACAAAGCGGTCCTAGTATCCATGGTGCACTCACCGTGGGCACCTCTGGCCGCCTCATCACGTGAGTTCTGCAGCACCCACAGAGTCCTCCGGGCAGCTACGCACCTTTAGTTTTCCCAGCTTTAGGTGTGTTTCCATTAAAACATATGTTGAATTCTAGTAACTCTCTGTAAAATCAGCATCTCTGGTTACACTCGAGTGCAGCATTTTGGGCTGACAAATCCCAAACAGCTATCAGATGTTCCTTCCTCCTCAAGTTAAACCTTGATTTAGAAAGTTACTTTCTTTTTGATTCACTCAGACAATGTAGTCCTGTGTGCCAAACCTTCTGGGTTCTGGTCACGTAACAGTGACCAAGCCCCAGTGTTAGTCCCTGTGCTCATCTGTCCCCTGGCTTGCCCATGGCTGAGCTGTCATACCGTCGGCCTCATTACGCGCCTTCTCTATATGCTGCCCCATAGCTTTGAGAGTGGCCTTTCGGGATTTTGTTTTCGGATTCTCTCCAAAGTAGCATATGCTCAAATTCAGAAGAATAACTTTCTGTATTGGAGCAAACATCACCTTTATTGAAAACTATAAACTTTAATGCTCTTTGCCTTCTGCTTTTGTGATATAGTAAAGAACCTCATTAGTCAAGGGGTGTTACTAAATGCTCAGAACAGTAGCTTTTAATCCGTTCGGAACTGGTTTGAGTTGTGATGATGCGGGTGGAAAGCGAGGTAGGCAACTACCCAGCGTTGATGTTACAGCTCCCTGAAGGCTCCTACGGTTTGCTCTAAATACTGCACCCTTTGTATTTTGCATTTGTGGCATGCTGGGCAGCATCTGATTTTCTCTTTTTTAAGCTGGATGCATTCCTAAATCTGACATTTTTTGTTTCTCGCTCGCTGTCCGTCGATCAGTGCTCTCTTTCATAAGGAAGGGAGAGTGGAGCGGATCTCAGAGACGGTTCCTCCCCACCTAATGCTGCGTTGGAGAAACCACACATGCGGTTTCTTTCCTTGGGCTCCGCGTTCTTGCTTTCTAAGCACATCATGAGGGCGTCTTTCATCAGCTGAGCCCAATGTGGCACCGTTCCTAACTGCTGAATAAACAGAAGGGAAGTCAAGCAAAAAGAAACGCACCAGCACACACAGAGGCATAATTACAAGGGAACATTTTTAAGTTGAAAACATTGCTCACCCGGAAAAAACTGTTACACAGAGGAGTTAAAGCTGTTTTCAGTTTTCCCTTCAGAACCATTTTCTTACAGCGTTGATATTTCCACAGTACAAAAGAAACTGGTAGAGCAGAGGATTAAAGTTTTGATTAATTCCAAAAGACGACACCAACACGGTCTGGCGGGCTCCCCGAGCACCTGACGTTGCAACGAACGCCAAGCGGAGGATGCCACGGTTCTCCGGGGGGCTCCGGGTTCGAGGGGAGCCGCCAGCCGCCCCCACACCGGCCCCTCTCAACTCCATCCAGGAGGCGGCTGTTGGGAAATGCACGCGAAGCCATCGCGTCCACTGCGCGAGAATGCGGGCGCTCGCACACCACCTACGGGAGCGGTGCGGGGGCGCTGCACCGAGGGAGACCCGCCCCCGCCGCCCTCGCCACGCGCCAGTGGGAACCATAGCAACTGCGCCCAAGTGACCGGCTCAGTGACCNTGCCCCGGATGCCTGTGGCCCCCGCATGCCGAGCGCCGAGCTCCCCCCGGGCCATCACCGGGTCTTTCCGTCATCCAGAGCACGTGAGAAAGACGAGCACAATGTGCTGAATTTGCAGAAAGCAAAATGGATTTCAGTTTTAAGTCCGTGTTTTGTTTCCACATTTGTAAACTTCCTTATAGACCCTCGGCCCCCACAGAAGGGGCCGAAGAGTAGAACCTCGCAAG
>NW_027532015.1:3382694-3431734 GCF_008692635.1 Crocuta crocuta | reverse complement strand
GCGCCTGCCGCCGTCACCGCCCGGCCTTCCGCGTCGCAGCCCTCCATCCCCTCACTCCCGCGTGCTTCCCGCCCGCCCTTCCTGGGGACGAGGCTGGCCCCTGTCACTGCGAACGTCCCGGGGCCACAACCAGGGCTGCCCCTCCCTCCTCCGCCGGCTGTTCCANGCGCCTGCCGCCGTCACCGCCCGGCCTTCCGCGTCGCAGCCCTCCATCCCCTCACTCCCGCGTGCTTCCCGCCCGCCCTTCCTGGGGACGAGGCTGGCCCCTGTCACTGCGAACGTCCCGGGGCCACAACCAGGGCTGCCCCTCCCTCCTCCGCCGGCTGTTCCAAGTTCCGCTGTCACCTCGGCGGGTCTGCGCGGCGGCCCCGGGGGCGCGAGCAGCACCTCCCCCCATCTCCTTGGCGGCCGTGCGCGCGGGCTGCAAACCTCTGTGCGGCGGCAGAGGGACAAGCGGTGGCCGCAGGGGTCGTCGGGGCGCCACACACATTACCTCCCTGGTCCCATCTATAAAAAGCAGCCCTGCCTCTTCCCGCTGATCAGGACGGTGACTCCTCACCTGCTGGTCGCTCGAGACAAGGGTCGCAGCGCCCTGACACAGCAGCCTGGCAGTTCAGTGCCACCTGTTAGGACCCGCAACCCTGGAGAGCCCAGAGTTGGGGGAAGACGGGGCACAGTCTCCGATGGGTCACTGGTAGTCATGGTGAGTGGCGCCTCTTCTGTTCCAGTCCTCGTTTCCCAGCTCTGTGTACCCTAGCTGGGGACACCACTGTGGATAGATTTCTGACTTGATGCCCCCGTCTTTTCCGAATGCTACTGCTGAGCGAGTGCGTCAGCCTAGATGAGCTGTCAGGGGCCCTTTCAGAGCTCTCGGAAGCCGCCTGCTCCGGGCGTGGTGCCGTGCGTGACATGACCAATGGCTCTCAGGGTCAGGCACCGCTTCTGCAGCTCTTTCTCTGTGAGGAGCATCCCCTTGTCCTAAGTTTGCTTGTGGGGATTCTGTGCCCAGGGATGAGGCGTTCAGGAAGCCCCCAATAATGAGGCCGCCGGAAGCTCTGGGGGCAGGAAAGACAAACACACACCAAGAATCTGTATCTACCTTAACCTCCTTCCACAACAGGAGGGGGCCAAATGGGGTTGGTGGCTGTCCATGAGGAAGCGGACCAGACCACATCAGGGGCTCAACTTGGGCCTCCGGCGCAGACGGTTAGAAAATCAGAGGCAGTGAAGTAACTCAGTTGGCCTTGGTAAGGGACGGTTTTCGTGCTAGGCGTAGACATGACCTCCGTCATTGTAACAGCAGCCGCTCCATTCACGAGCCCATCATGCCAGTTCCGGGGAGTCAAGAACAAAATCTGACCCATGTCAACTGGCCAGGTACTTGTCTACTTAGTTGTTCAATGCAGTGGACATAACGTGCGGTACAAAAATCTTATTCCATGCCCACTTCCACGTACCCATCACGTGCGTCTACGCCAGACCTCCTTCTTTCCCATCATCCAGTCATTCTCTTCAGGCACCTGATCAGACAGCCAGGCCATTGGCTACTGCCCAGAGATCAGTATTAGCCTCTTAGGCCACGTCCCCTTCCACTCAAAGTGGATGGCCAGGTGCACTGCTCAGAGCTCTGCACACTGCGACCGTCGTCCCTCACCACTTTCAGTGAGTGCGGCTGTAGTGTAGCTGCCCTGCACTTTCAACTCACACACCACATACAAAGCTGGACTATCCAGTAATGAAGCTTGGGCTTTTTCTTCCTCTTTTGCTGGTCAGATAGGACCCTTCCCCACCCCCATTTAAGGCCATAACTGGGAGCGAGGGAAGGGGCAGTGGTGATGTCACGGGGTGTGGCTACCTACCGATGTTGCCTACGTGTGCCCTCTGGTCCTGCTTGGGTTTGATCCTGGATGGATTTCTTCCACCAAAAAATGGACTTACGGTGGGTCCATTCAAGTGTATGATTTGATGGGTCTGACAAAATCCGGCTTATAATGGTTCTAGATGCACTGTCGGGTCGTGCCCCAGGATCAGGGCCCACTAACACACCAGCAGCTGTTTCTCAAAAGAAGGCCAATTCTCTTCTGTGGATAGCATAGCCTTGCTCCAAAGCCGGGGGTGGAGGAGGGGGTCTGTGTGGCGATTCTCCCACTGGGGCTTCCGGTAAGCCCTACCTGCCTCTTATTCTACTACTGGCACCTTCAACACCACTGGATCTGATGGGTCTTATGGTCCAAGCAACGTCCTGGGCCTGCTACAAAGCCCTTCCTGCAGCCAACCCTACTCAAAGCTGACAGCCTTTCATGTCACCCGCTATATGGGCTGGGGGAGAATTTGTGTGGAATGTGTTGCCTCCAACCCCCAAAGAAGCCTGTCAGGCAGTATTTTCTTTCTGATAGATGATGTAAGGTACCACAATGTGTCCTCTGTTTTGAAGGTGACATCTGAGCGTGCCTCTGCCCGCTAGACTTCTAAAAAACATCACTGAAGTGGTAAGTCTCTGGAACTTCGTACGGTTTATCTCCCACCTCTAGTGAGCATGTCTTACCAAGGCTTCTGCATACTGCTCACCTCTGGCTCTTCCTCTCTGATCAGCATGTTAACATCAATGTGATGCTCTGCGGACATGCCAGGAAACTCAGATCCCTTTAGACTAAATCATGACAGAAGGCAGAAGACTTAACATCGCCCTTAGGCAAAGCTGTAAATGAATATTTTCCATCCAACATGAATACAAATTGTTTAGGATCCTCTTTCCTAATTGGAATAGAAAAAAGAGATACATTTGCCAACTCAATGCCACATACCATGTACTTGAGACCTTATTAATCTTTGTCAGTATGATACAATCACATATGTGACACAGTATCGAAGTCAGGGCTAGTACTTGGTTGAGCCTACAGTAGTCTACACAGTTTCCAGGATCCATCCAGTTTCTGTAGGAACCAGACCTTGTAAGTTAAATGCATGGGGACCAGCATTTCTGCACTTGAAGTCTTTAATGGGTTTACTAATCTCCACCACTTCCCCCAAGATGCAATATTGTTTTTTATTTATTTCTTGCAGAGAGTGAAGGCGAGGATGAGAGCGGAAAGTCCCATAGGCCAAAGACCCATTGTGGCAGTGACTTCAGCCACCAAGTGTATCAATTCCAATGACATGCTCAGGGACTGGAGAAATGATCACTGGATAGGTCCATGGACCCAGTGGGCTACTGTTAGCCAGACTTTAACCAGGACTTCATTTATTATCTGACCTCAGTGAATCACATCTCTAACAGAAGATGACAATGACACTTCAGATCATGTGTATTTTTTTTTTTTTTTTGAGAGAGAGAGAGCAGAGGAGGGGCAGAGAGGAGGAGAATCTTAGGCAGACTCCATGCCCACTGCAGACCCCAATGTGGGGCTTCATCCCTCCATCCCATAACTCTGGGATCACGACCTGAGCTGAAATCAACAGTCAGACACTTAACCAACCAAGCCATCCAGGCACCCGGGTCATGTGTATTAACTTTAACTCAAATCCTGTGTCCATAGTTCTCAAAACGTCTGGATATTGTCCTTTCTCAGTACGCAGTCACCTGAGTAAATAGCTACAGATCCCTTTAGGGAAGGACAAGGGGAATATTACAGTATATATTTGTCATGGTTTTAGAGGATCCTTCTGCTTAGGGACATGGCCACCTCTTTACTTAATGGATTGAAAATCTGAAAGTAGACTCTGGTCCAGGAGGGTAGGAAGGGATCATGACTATATTTAGGCAATTTCCCTTAGCTCTCTCCTCTTCTATTCTTAACTTTCTCTGTTACAGATGTTAAGCAGCAACTCTGGTGGCTCCAGGATCCCCATGATTGAGTAACCTCCTCCATGATTCTTGCCAGTCAAATCCACATGGCCATCCCTTCCCTCTTGCTGGTCATTATAGTCATTGCAACCTCCCAGCTTCTGGTGGTTACCACTGCTGTGGCCTTTATGACTCATGGGGGGTGGGAAATGACTATTAGTGAGCCCAGCTCTGTGG
Source organism: Crocuta crocuta (assembly GCF_008692635.1). Taxonomy (NCBI): domain Eukaryota; kingdom Metazoa; phylum Chordata; class Mammalia; order Carnivora; family Hyaenidae; genus Crocuta; species Crocuta crocuta. The sequence continues at coordinate 3,427,713 of NW_027532015.1, read as the reverse complement.
CCATCCCTCTTACTATCAACGCTGGGCTGCAGAGGAAAGCTACCCCGGAACTTCCTAGTGATGCTGGGTCTCTGTATCAGGGCATTTCCTGATGGCCTTGGGGGAACCCTAGAGTCCTGCCTGGAACCTTCTCTCTGGCCGGTCTTCTGGCCTCAAATGAGATATGCTTTCCAGTATGACCACTCCCCTATGTCGCTTTACTTCTTCCTTTAACATGTGAGCAACTCGGGTATTTTCGCTTCACTCAGTGTTGGCCACCGCACTTCCAGGCTTCTAGCAGCCACTCTGCAGGCTTTTCCCCCTTCCCCCTAGAGGCCTCGCTACAGTGCTAAATCCTATGTCCAATAAAGCGCCCCCCAATCAATAAATTCTTGCTTATCCAACTTTAAATTCTACCCCCCTTAATCAAGCCCCTCAACGTCCGGTGCCAGAGATAACTGCCTAGATCCTGTGTACACTAGCCAATTGTTGTTATTCCTTTGGAACATAGTCGCTGACCTCCCTGGTGAAATACAGTCTGTGTACAACCAACTTATGCTGGCATTGAACCCTAGTTATCAGTCTGCAGGCTGGAGAAAGCTCCGTAGGACAGAGGCCTCTGCAGTGCCTTTCAGCACCGGGGACTCGTCTCTTACTAGGGAGGGGCTGGCCACCTCTGCAAGCCCTGAGGGTTGGGGGGGGGTGGGGTCTGCAGAGCCCACATCCGTGGAAGCATCCATGGGGATGCCGTGTCCCCATCCCATGCTTGCGGGCCAGGTTTTTCAGTGAGGCCACTGGTTCTAGTAACACGACAGATCTGCCTTGATCAAGTACTGAAATTGCTGATGTTCTGTGACTTTCGGGTCCTTCATTCATTGTTCAACTGCGTCAGTTCCTCCACTGCACTAGACAAAGGCGGCTTTGTAAAGAGGCCCTCTGGCTCTCACACCCACCCTCTGTGTGCTCATTAAGAGCCCTTCGTCCTGGGGCGCCTGGGTGGCTTAGTCGGTTAAGCGTCCAACTTTCGCTTAGGTCATGATCTCGCGGTTCGTGGGTTCGAGCCCCGCGTCGGACTCTGTGCTGACTGCCAGCTCAGAGCCTGGAGCCTGTTTCAGTCTGTGACTCCCTCTCTCTCGGACCCTCCCCTGCTCACGCTGTCTCTCTCTCTCTCCTAGAAATAAATAAAACATTTAAAAAAAAAAAAGAGCCCTTCGTCCTTATTCTCTCTCTGCAAGGCCTCAGTACTAGCTAACTCTGCTCCCCCTGGAGGCAGGGTCCTCCCCTCCGAAGGATGGATTCCACAACCTGGCCTTCCCCTCGGCACCGCGGTGTGATCTTCAGGACCAGGGACTCTGCCTCACACACCGCTCAGAATGCTGCCCTCTCCACCCTCTGGGGAGTGAGCCATCCAGTCCGTAAGGCCCTCTCGTCTCCTTTGTGCTCGTTCAGGTGCTCTGAGAAGGAGCCACTGAGCTACTAGCTCTCCCTGGGGGCAGAGCTGTGAAGGATAAAGAAGGAAGATGCAGGAGAAGCCAGGGGAACCTTGGAGGGTGGTGCCGAAGGAGAGAGAGCAGGAAGGAGGGCTGAGGAGGCTCCATGCTTGCTGTAGCCCTTGAAGGAAAGTTGTCTGACAGAGGAGATCTGTCGCTCAGGAAAGGGTCTGAATGAACGCTTCCTCCAAGCTGGCCTTGGCTGGGAGCAGCTTGTTGGAAAAGTGGCCTTCGCACAAACACAGTGGTGGACCCAGAGGGGAGCAGCTGGGGCTGTCAGTCATCTGTGCTTCCCGCAGAGAAGATCCAAGGGGCGCATTTCTGTGGCTGTCACAGCGAAATCCGAAATCCGAAATCTGCCTCCCACCTCCATTCATTGCAAGGATGAATGACTCCAAGAACAGCAGATTTATTTTTTTTTAATGTTTTATTTATTTTTGAGAGAGAGAGAGAGAGAGACAGCATAAGTAGGGGAGGGTCAGAGAGAGAGGGAGACACAGAATCTGAAGACAGGCTCCAGGCTCTGAGCTAGCTGTCAGCACAGAGCCCGACTCGGGGCTCGAACCCACAAACTGTGAGATCATGACCTGAGCCGAAGCCAGACACTCAACCAACTGAGCCACCCAGGCACCGATAGCTCCCACAAGGGTGCTCCCCAACACCCAGACAAGGTGCTCTTCCAGGCCAGTGGATAGCAAGGTGACTCAACACAGAGCCGGTCTAAGTGCGGTAAGTCAGGGAAAGGCAAATACCATATGATCTCACTTACATGTGGAAGCTTAAAAAGCCAAACTCTGAAACCGAGCCAGGGATGGGTCTGTCAAAGGGCTCAGTCTTCCAGCTCTGAGGTGAAGTTCGTTCCGGGATCTACAGCACAGCCACGTGATTACAGTTTACAAGACTGTATTGTATATTTGACAGTTGCTCAAAGAGTAAATCTTAAATGTTTTTACCACAAAAAAGGGGAGTAAATATGTGAGGTGGTAGAGGTATTATCTAGCCCTACTATGGTATTCATTTCAAGATGTATACGAGGATGAGATCGTCACATGGTGTGTCTTCAATTCGCACAGTGTTCTAATATATCAGTAAAGCTGGAGGAGGGGACACCAAGCAGGTCAGGAAAACTGCATTTTTGCAGGTCTCTCCGTCTAGTATTAATAACGCAGCACCATGATTTTTTTTCCTGTTGTGAAGCACAGCATATACGAGATTTGATTACATTCTGAGAAAGGTCTTCATTAGCCACGGAAGAGAATGGAAATCTCTACCCGTACACAGAGGAGGGCACCTCAGACAGCTTTGGTGATAATGTTTGCCATTATATGTATTTTGAAATCTTGTGATCGCTTACAGTCTCGATGTAATTAGATGATATCTTGCCAACTGTTGCCACCTTTGTCCAGCAAGGGCCTGAAGCGATGGGGTGGACGTGGCACCAGTTTAATGAGGGGAACAAGCAGGAGAGAGATCTAGCACCTGTGTGCCCAGTGACTCGTTCTGTCCTAAACGAGACAAGCACGCTTCCAGGATTCGGATTCGTGGGGTGGGACCGAGCACCCTGTGGGAGGGAGGGAGGCTGCCAGAAGCACACTGACCGGTGAAAGGAACCTGCGACTCCATGCTGTTCTGGACTTGGAGAATTTCAAGAGTTTGGAGGGGAGGTGGGTCACGAGCAGAGAAAATAGATGCAAAGGCCCTGTGGCAGGAAAAACACGGCATATCTGAAGGACTGAGAAGCCCAGGCAGCCTGGGGTCAGAGAGCAAAGGAGTGTGGCCGGCACAAAGGTCACAGTGGAAAGTACTGGCTGGATGTGCAGGTCTGCAGCCATGTTATGGGTCTGGGGCTTTGAGAGGCCCACGGGGTGCTAAACAGAGTGGTCGCAACTGCCTTTTCTAGAAGCTTGCTCTGGCAGCAACTGGAAAGAATGGATTCAAGGGGCAAGAGGCTCTTGTACGGGCAAAGGCCACAAACAGGCAATTCCCAGACATGGAAAACACAACAGCCAAGGCTCAAGGGAGAAGAGCTAAGCCTCACTGTAAACAGGAAGGTGCAAATTAAAACCACAGTGACATCAACAAGAGAAAGGATAAAAACCATATGATCATTTCAATAGATGCAGAAAAAGCATTTGACAAAGTACAACATCCATTCATGATAAAAAACCTCAACAAAGTGGGTTTAAGGGGACATACCTCAGCATAATAAAGGGCTCATCTGAAAAACCCACAGCTAGCTCATACTCAATGAGGAAAAACTGAGAGCTTTTCCCCTAAAGTCAGTAGCAAGACAAGGATGTCCACTCTCACCACGTGTGTTGAACATGGTACTGGAAGTCCTAGCCGCAGCCATCAGACAACAAAAAGAAATAAAAGCCATGCAAATGGGTAAGGAAGGAGTAAAACTTTCACTATTTGCAAATGACGTGATACTATATATAGAAAACCCTAAAAGACTCCATCAAAAAACTACCAGAACTGATAAATGAATTCAGTAAAGTTGTAGCATACAAAATCAATGTACAGAAACGTGTTGCATTTCTCTGCACTAATAACGAAGCAGCAGAAAGAAAAATTAAGAATACAATGCCATTTACAATTGTGCCAAATATAATAAAATACTTGGGAATAAAGTTAACCAAAGAGGTCAAATATCTGTATCCTGAAAACTATAAAACACTGATGAAAGAAACTGAGGATGACACAAAGAAATGGAAAGATATTCCGTGTTCATGGATTGAAAGAACAAATATTGCTAAAATGTCTATACTCCTTAAAGCAAGCTACAGATCTAATGCAATCCCTATCAAAATGCCAACAGCATTTTTCACAGAACTAGAACAAACAATCCTAAAATTTTATGGAGCCACAGAAGGCCCAGAATAACTAAAGCAATCTGGAAAAAGAAAAACAAAAGTGTAGGCATCACAATCCCAGGCTTCAAGTTGCATTACAACTGGTTACCCCCAGAGAGAGAAGACAGATGACAGGATTCAGAAAGTCAGAGAGAGGGCTTCGGCCATACCCATAGTACTCACATCCTTAAATATTTAATACGTTTAATGGCTAATGTTAGCATTTATAAAATCTGAGCAGTGGCACTTAGGTATGTGTTATAGAATTCTGTACTTTTATACATTTAAAACTTTTTATTAAGAAAGTTTTGGGGGGCACCTGGTGATTCAGTCAGTGAAGTGTCCAACCCAGCTCAGGTCATGATCTCACAGTTCATGGGTTCGAGCCCTGTGATGGGCTCCGTGCTGACAGCTCAGAGCCTGGAGCCTGCTTGGGATTCTGTGTCCCCTTCTCTCTCTGCCCCTCCCCCTCTCGCACTCTGTCTCTCAAAATAAACAAACGTAAAAAACAATTTTTTTGAAATGGTGAAAAAGCTTTAAACCAAAGACACTTATATATACTCATAGCAAAAAATACTTATATATACCTATACCGAAAAAGAAATAAATGATGTTGAGTAAATTAAGTAAATTGTATATGAAAGTTATTATGTAGTTCTAACAGATGATGTTTACAAAGATTGTAATAAGCTGAGGGAGTGCTCATGTTATAATTTTATAAGGAGGAAAAATCCAGAATTTTAAATTACATCTGGAGAATGATCTCAACTATACATCTGCAAACCAACAATAACAGAAATTTGTATGCTGAATGCAAATCAGAAGGAAATACACCAAAATGTTAAACAGTTGATTTTTTTCCTTGTCATTTTCCGGTATCTCCTGTGTTTTCTGCAATGAGTATATATTTCTTTCATAATGCAGTGCACATGCACATTATTTTCCAAAGGAAAATCAATGTTAGGAGTCTTTGGTGGATGTGTGCATTCTGCAGTTATGGTGGGGTAGGGCACGGGTCCCCTGCTCATAAGAAGGAGCGCAGAGTGGGAAAACCTGGGATGGTGGCTGTCTAGCCACTTTTTCACTACATCATGATTTGGGTTCAGCTTCCGTTGCTTTTTTATTATTTCCCAAAGGAAAGCAATAGTCATGCATTGTTTATCCCATTTCCTGAAGAGTCCATTCTAGCAAGGAGGACAGAGAAGATAAACCCAATGCGACATGCCAAGCCAGCACCACGCACAGCTAGACTTCGTACAGTACAGTAACTATGAGCCATGGGGGGGGTGGGGAGAGCTATTTAAATATTTAATGAAATTAAGTAAAAATTGAAGTTCAATTCCATGGCACTTGGGTGGCTTAGTTGGTTAGCATCTGACTCTTGATTTTGGCTCAGGTCATGATCTCACAGTTCGTGGGATGGAGCCCCATGTCAGGCTCTGTGTAGTTAGCCCAGATTCTCTCTCTCCCTCTGTCTCTACTCCTCCATACTTGCACTCTTTCTCTCTCAAAACAAACACTTAAAGTTCAGTTCCTCAGTCACAGAAGCCACATTTCAAATGCTCAATAGCCACATGTATGTAATGACTACTCTCTTGGGCAAACTAGAACATTTCCATCATCACAGAAACTTCTATTGGTAAACACTGATGGAGAAAATTAACGGGCTTTTCCCATATGCAAAGATGGCTCAACATTTTAAAAAAATTAGAAATGCACATTAATAGATAAAAGGGGAAAATGCAATCATCTTAGTAGATGTAAATAAAACATTCAAGAAATTCAAGATTTGTTCATACACAAATAAACAACATCAATGATAAACTATAGGAAAGTGTAAAGATAAAAGAACCAATTCACAGTAACAGCAAAAACGACAAGTTACCAAGGAGTAATTTCAATAACATATGCACGCATACCTTTGTAGAGGAAATTACAAATCACTACTAAAGAAAATAAAGACAACCTAAATAAGCTTAGAGATGTGCCATGTTCCTAGATGGAAAGATTCAATATTATAAAGATGTCAATTCTCCACAAATTACTCTATGAACTCAAAAATTCAAAACAATTCTGGGACACCTGGGTGGTTCAGTAGGTTAAGCGTCCAACTTCGGCTCAGGTCATGATCTCATGTGGTTTGTGGATTCGAGCCCCGCGTCAGGCTCTGTGCTGGCAGCTGGGAGCCTGGAGCCTGTTTCGGATTCTGTCTCTCTTTCTCTCTCTCTCTCTCTCTCTCTCTCTGCCCCTCCCTGGCTCCCACTGTCTCTCTCTCAAAAATAAATAAACATTTTTTAAAAAACCACACAATTCTAATAAAATTTCCAGTAAGGTGTTTTGTGGAACTTGACCAACCAGTCCTAATATTATCCAGAACAAGTAAGGACTGAGTACAGCTAAGACTCTCCGAAAGGAAAAGAAAGAAGGAGGGAAGAGACATGCCCTAACTATGTATCCTTCCCTGGATTTATTCAACAAATATGAAGCAGCCACTGTGCATCATATTGAAGCTTGAAGGGATGAGAACAGAGCAGTTACCAAAACAGTCAGCAATTCCTGTGCTCATAGAGCCTGGTCACATTCCAAATATCAAGACTTGCTCTAAAGCTATAATAATTGAGATTCTGTGGTGTTAGCACAAGCTCAGATGAACAGGATAGAGAGACCAGGGAAAAACACTTGACACAGGATGGGGTTTGATAGAGGAACAGCATGTCCACTTGGAGAAAACAATTCCTCATCACACACAAAAACCAACTATAGGTAGATTAAAGACCTAAAGTGAAATACAAAACTTTAAAACTTTTAGAAGAAAATACAGAAGAGTATTTTTGTAACCTTGGGAGAGGGAAACGCTTCTCATAAGACATGAAAAGCACAAACCACTAAGAAATGGTTGATTACTTGGCTACATAAAAATTTATAACTTCTGTTCAACAGAAGTCCCTAGAGTTTAAATAAGCCACAGCCTAGGAGAAGATATTTCCAAAGTGTATAACTGAAAAAACAAATTATTACTCAGGAAGCATAAGAGACTGCTACAAATCAATAGGGAAAAGGTAATACATTAGAAGATGAGCAAAGGGTACTAATAGGCAATTCACAGAAGAGGAAGCTCAAATAGCCAACAAACACCAAAAGACAGAAACTAGGAAAGGGTGCCTGGGTGGCTAAGTCGGTTAAGTGTCCAACTCTCGATTTCAGCTCAGGTCATGATCATGGGTTGGTGAGATTGAGCCCCGCACGGGCTCTGCCCTAACAGCGCGGAACCTGCTTGGGATTGATTCTCTTTCTCCCCTCTCTCTGCTTCTCCTCCTCCTCTCAAATAAATAAAGAAACTTAAAAAAAGAAATTAGGAAAGTTCAAATTGAAACAACAGTATGGTTAAAATCAGATTGGCAAGGGAAATAACAAAAACTAAAAAAAGGGACAAAAGAAGTATGTTAATATTGTGGCCAAAGACGAAGTTGCACATCGCCGCTTTAAAGGTGGAAATTGTTTCAACCACACAACGCGAAATGAAGCAGAATTTGAGAATTGAAATGCATATGCTCATGGCCTTTGCAATTCCACTTGTGGGTGGAAAGAGAGAGATTCTCTTGCACATACATACAGAGACCTGTGTGAGAAGAGTCATTGCACAGAAAGTGGGTTAGTAGCTGTGAATGGGCACCAGGATCTCACAGGAGTGATAGGAATGTTTGAAACTTGACTGTGGTAACGGCGGCACAACTTAGTAAATTTGCTAAAAGTCATTGAATTGTATACTTTAAAGTGGGTGAACTCTATGGTACGTAAGTTATAACTAAAGTTGTTTTTAAACTGTCGTTTCAGCCTTATCTGTAATAATAACAAAATTGGAAATAGCCAATAATTTTATAAACTGATTGTTGTAGAAATTCAATTGAATACAATAATGTGGTTCAAATAAATAAATCAGAGCTACTTACAGAGACAGTAATAAACCCCCAAAATGAAAAGTAATGGCTGAGGTGGTAAAAGCAACTTGTAAAATGATGTAACGTGAAATGGATCAAGAAGATGTGGTTTATCTATACCATGGAATACTACATGGCAATGAGAAACAATGAAATCTGGCCATGTGTAGCAACATGGATGGACCTTGAGGGTGTTATGCTGAGCGAAATAAGTCAGGCAGAGAAGGACAAATACCATATGTTTGCACGTATAGGAGGATTAGGAGGAACTTAACTGAGAACCATGGGGGAGAGGAAGGGGGGAAATGGTGGGGGAAAGGGAGAGAGACAAACCATGAGAGTCTTGAATGCTGAGAACAAACTGAAGACTGATGGGTGTTGGGGGGAGGGGAGAGATGGGCATGGAGGAAGGCACTTGTGGGGATGAGCACTGGGTGTTATGGAAACCAACTTGACAATAAACTATTTGTAAAAAAAAAATAATAATAAATAAATACATAATATCTTCAAAAAAATGATGTAACGTGAATGGGAATATTTACATAAAATTTGAAAACGCACAGAACGATGCTATATAACGTTTGTGAATACAGATAGATACAGTGATGGCATTCAAATAGGCACAGGAATGATAAACACCAAATTCAAGATAATGATTGTCTCTGGAGAGCAAGTAGTGGGTATGTCAGCAACGTTTCATTTCTTTAAAACAAAGCAAGGAGCGCCTGGGTGGCTCAGTCAGTTGAACGTCCAACTTCAGCTCAGGTCATGATCTCACAGTGTGTGGGTTTAAGCCCCGCAGCAGGCTCTGTGCTGACAGCTCAGGGCCTGGACCCTGTCTTCGGATTCTGTGTCTCCCTCTCTCTCAGCCCCTCCCTCGTTCATGCTGTCTCTCTCAAAATAAATAAAACATTAAAAAAAAAAAAAGGCAAAACACTGAAGCAAACCTGACAATTCAAGTGTTTGTTATAATATTCTCTCTAATTTTCCTGTATATTTGACATAGTTTATTATGAATTTAAAAATTTTTTTTAATGTTTTTATTTATTTCTGAGAGACAGACAGACAGCATGAGCAGGGGAGGGTCAGAGAAAGAGGGAGATACAGAATCTGAAACAGGCTCCAGGCTCTGAGCTGTCAGCACAGAGCCAGACGCGGGGCCAGAACCCACGAACCGCGAGATCATAACCCGAGCCGAAGTCGGGCACTTAACCGACTGAATCACCAGGCGCCCCTATTATGAATTTTTAAAATACAACATAAAAAATATTTTTCTTTGCCCTTCCAGATGCTCCCAATACCGACTGCTTTTACGTCTTCCACCACAAAGAGCTGTAATTGCCAGAGTGCAGAGCATAGGTGGATTTTACCTATATTTTATAATCGTTGTCAACCGTTTACTGGTTACTGGCCTCAGGCTGGGCACTGCTAGACTTTTGGGAACCCCGTGGTGATGCAGAAATCGAAAGGCGATCAAGTTGGAGTGCGGTCAATTGGAGCCCAGGTCTGTACATGTCACGTACAACAGTGACACCTAATGGCCAGTATCGGTACTTGTGTGCGCTCTTGGGTCCGAAAGGCGGAAGAGCCACCGCTTGGCTGGGTGTTGGTGGCTTTTTTCTTCCAACGGCTCTTACAAAAAAGAAAACGAAGGATGCAGACTGAAGAATTTTATGTTTGATCAACCCCCTTCTCAGTGAGCTGAAGCCAACGAACACTCCCCAGAGCAAACTAGTTCAGAGATTGTGCTTGTCCTCCTCTTCCAGGACGTAAGGGGGCCGAGCTTCGTGTCCTGAAGTAGCTTGCTCCCAGCGTCCTGGCAGTGTCTGAAGTCCTTTAAAAATAACACCTTAGGGGCGCCTGGGTGGCTCAGTCGGTTGAGCGTCCTACTTTGGTTCAGGTCGTGATCTCGCGGTCCGTGGGTTCGAGCCCCGCGTCAGGCTCTGTGCTGACTGCCAGCTCAGAGCCTAGAGCCTGTTTCAGATTCTGTGTCTCCCTCTCTCTCTGACCCTCCCCTGCTCACACTCTTGTCTCTGTCTCTCTCTCTCTCAGAAATAAATGAAACATTTAAAAAAAAGAAAAAAAAAAAGGAGAGTATGAGAGAGAACTCCAGACTCATGCAGACAGTCCCCCTGAGTCTTGAGCTGAGTACCGAATCATGAAATAGGTATAAGAATGGGGCGCCTGGGTGGCTCAGTTGGTTAAGCATCTGACTTCAGCTCAGGTCATGATCTCACAGTTCGTGGGTTCGAGCCCCGCGTCGGGCTCTGTGCTGACAGCCAGCTCAGAGCCTGGAGCCTGTTTCAGATTCTGTGTCTCCCTCTCTCTCTGACCCTCCCCTGCTCATGCTGTCTGTCTGTCTCTCAGAAATAAATCAAACATTAAAAAAAAATAATAATAACACCTTAGACCCACATTTGACCTGAGGTTTCAGGCCAAGAACTATTTCTGCAGTTGGGTAAGAAGGACTGCATGGGGTCGGAACACAAAAGTCTTTCCCATTTTGGGGCAAGTTGGTGAGTGGCGCCACATAGATGTGTGGGGTCAGTGTCTAAAACTTACCGTGTGTGAGGCCCCAAGACCTTAGCAGTTATGTCACAAACTCTCCAGAGACTTTTGGAGGTCTTGAAATGTCCGAGAACGTACATGCGACTAAGAACAAACAGACCCAATAATGCCTGTATTTCTGACACTTCCACACAGGACACTGAGTATAATAAGTACCCGCTCCCTGGAGAGGCAAGGCCGGGGGTGGGGGTGGGGGTTGCAGGCGTTTCTCACCACAGCCATTCAAAAATTCGCTAAGATGGCACAAGAAGAAGCCCCTAATGAAACCGGCTGCTTCCTTGTTTTGACATTGACATCATCACCAGCCTGAGTCAAAATTACCAAAACTCAACATTTTCATTTGAAGGTCGTTGACTGAGAAGTGCAGGGAGAGAGCGAGACTCAGTGGTATTAGGGGGCCCTTCAAAAAAAGAACCAATAAGGGGCGCCTGGGTGGCTCAGTTAAGCGTCCCACTTCGGCTCAGGTCATGATCTCACTCACCGTTTGTGAGTTTGAGCCCCGTGTTGGGCTCTGTGCTGACAGCTCGGAGCCTGGAGCCTGCGTCGGATTCTGTGTCTCCCTCTCTCTCTGCTCCTCCCCTCCCCCACTCAAAACTAAATAAACATGAAATATTTTTTAAAAAAAAGAAAAAAGAAAAAATTGGCTTGCACGATAATGGAAGCCCCAAGATTTGCAGCTGAGTTGACAAGGCCAGGAGCACTTATCCGAAAGCCTAAGAACCGAGGAGGAGCCAATGGTATAGTCCAAAGACCGGCAGACTTGAAACCCCAAGAAGAGCTGATGCTTGAAGGCTGTCAGGCAGGAAGAACTCTCTGTAAGTCAAGGGAAGGTCAGCCCTTTTGGACAACTCAGGCCTTCACCCGATTAGATGAAGCCCACCCGCACTGGAGAGAGTGATCCCCTTTACTCAGTCTACTAATTCTCACCAAGACACACCCTCACAGGCACACCCAGAGTAACATTTGACCAAATACCCGGGTACCCTGTCGCCGAGTCAAGTTGACATACGAAATTAAACATCACAGTCAGTGACAGTTTACCCCCTCAAGGGTGAGCGTGGGAGCTGAGGGGAGCAAGTGCCCGCTGGGCCCTGTGCTGAGACCCCTCCCAAAAGTCCAGGCGTGGCCACACTGCCCTGACCAAGGGCCTGACTCCCGAGGGTCCGGCTTCTTGTTGTTTTCCGTTTCTGGAAAGTGGGTGGCCAGGCTTACGGAAAGACCCTCTTCGCTCTCTTCCCCAGGACTCCTTTCAGTCACGGTGGATCTGGGAGCAGGAAGAGCGTGAGAGCCCATTCTTGTGGCCTTTACAGGAGTCGCTCGGCCTGGCCGTTTGCTTTCGGGGTCTGCGAGGAGCCTGGGTGAACAGCTGTCTGGTTTGTCCAGGACCAAGGGGTTTCCTGGGTACGTGGGATTTTCGATGCTAAAACTGGGCCAGTCCTGGGCAACCTGGATGACAGCCTGCCCCATCTGAGCGGCCTTGAGTGGCTCCAGATTCTCTGCCTGCCTCGACTTTGATCCCGAGTCAGCCCTGGACCCACTGAAGTGTCCAACGGACTCGTGGCTGACTGGCTCTGAGGCCAAGGGCAGCTGTGGCTTTGGATCCCAGGTGTTTTCTCAGTGGTGCGACGTTTGGCCTTGAGTCACTGCCTTTGGGCCCTTGATGTGGTATCTCACTGTCGTGGGGCACAGCTCTCTTGGGTTGCTAGGTGGCCTGCCCTTGCTTGCTTAGCTCGGAAATCCAGGCGGCCACACACTGGCTCCCTAGTCACCCGCCCAGGGTGCGGCTTCAGCCAGAGCCCCGAGATGTCAGACCCGGAAAGGGCTGTGGATTCCCGTTGCCAGTATTTCCGAAGCGGTGCCTGCCCCCGCCGAGAGGGGCAGGGAGACCCAGGCTTCACAAAGACCAGCTTTGTTTTTCTTTCTTTTTTGTTTTGCTTCTGTAACGGCTTTATTGAGGCGTGATTCACAGAGCATACAATTCACTCCTTTAAAGCGAACAATTCAGTGCTTCTTAGTGCAGAGTTATACAACTGATGCCACAATCAAATTTAGGACATTTCCACTATCCTGACAAGAAGCCCATGCCTTTATTTCGCTTCCGTTTCCTCCCCCGGCGAGCCCCCAGCCCCAGGACACCGCTCATCTTCCCATCTCTGTAGAAATGGCTTCTGTTACCTATTTATTCTAATATCTCTTGGGGAAACTGTAGCTAACGGATCACCCCAGGACTTCACAGATACTTACACTGCTTGGAAAATGCTGGCTGAAAATAAGTAGGTATAAAACCAATGGGGGTCAGCCTCAGGGCCAGAACTGGAAGGTGGTACTTTCTCGTGCTTTCTCTTTTTTCTGTTGTCGCTTTCTCCGCTCACCCCCTCCCCCCACCCCCACCTCCCATTTTGCAGTTGTTCCTGGAGCACTTACTTAAGGCTTTCCCTTCCTTGTCTCCACCCCCACCGACCTCCTCTGGGGCCTTGGTGGCTGGGGCTAAAATGGGAGGGGCTGCTATGCTCTAATATTCCTAATATTCCTCCCCTTCCCTCCCGCAGGTGCCCATGAAGGAGAGGGCAGGGCAGAGCCTGGATGGGGCCCAGCTCCACCCAACTCTGAAGCAAGGGGCCCAGCCATCAGAGGACCCACCTTGAGTGAGGATGGAACAGCCANTTTGGGGGGGTAAGCAGCAGCCCTGTGGTCTCTCCACATACCTCCCCCCAGCTGCCCCGCAGGCTGAGACGGGGCACAGGCAGGGCAGGGGCATCTCCTGCTGGGCTTGGTACAGGACAGAAAGGGGACAAGGAGAAGCTGGGACCAACCCATGGCGAGAGCCATTCACATCACACCCTCCGGAGTTAGCTCTTCTGGGAACCCGTTTTCTTTACGGGTTTCTTTTTCTTTTAAAGAGCTTTACTGGGCCACCTGGGTGGCTCAGCAACTTGGGCACCTGACTCTTGATTTTGGCTCGGGTCATGGTCTCATGGTTCATGGGTTCGAGCCCATATCGAGCTCTGTGCTGGCGGTGCAGAGCCTGCCTGGGGTTCTCTCTCTCTGCCCCCACCTCTCTCTCAAAATAAACTTAAAAAAATAAAGAGCTTTACTAAGGTGTAATTGACATACTATAAATACACTGCATATATATATACTTTTTAATGTTTATTTTTGAGAGAGACACAGAGCATGGGCAGGGAAAGGAAGGGCAGAGAGAGGAGACATGAAATTCAAAGCAGGCTCCAGGCTCCAAGCTGTCAGCACAGAGCCCAACACGGGGCTGGAACTCACGAACCATGAGATCATGACCTGAGTGGAAGTCGCATGCTTAACCGACTGAGCCACCCAGGCGCCCCTAAACTGCATATACTTAAAGTGTACAGTGAGTTTTGACATCCGCACACACCCCTGAAGCGTCACGGCAATCAGGATGATGACGTACTCATCACTTGGTAACCCCTCGCTCCCCCCTCCCTCGCCTTAGCGCCAGGTAACCTTCCATCTGCTTTCTGGCACTAGAGATTAGTTGACATTCTCTTGAGTTTTATAGAAATGGAATCATATGGTACATACTCTTGTCTGACTGGCTCCTTTCAGCATAATTCTTCTGAGATTTATTCATGTCTCATATACCAGTGGTTCATTTTGGGGACTGCAGGCCCTGGCTGTGCTCACAGACTCTGTGAGGAGGCCAGTGCATCAGAAGCAAAAATAATGATCAGCCTTTGGCTCCCAGTCAGCCCCTCAACAATGGAGGAGCGGGAGCCAAAGAAGATGGGAAGAAGCCGCACTACAGGTGGGAGAGTGAAGCGAGAGAACTTGCTTTGGGGAATTTCTCTGGGGACTTACTTATTTACTTTGAGAGAAAGGGAGGACAGTCTCTCTACTGTCAGCACAGAGCCCGACACAGGGCTCAAACTCACAAACCATCATGATCTGAGCCAAGATCAAGAGTCAGATGCTTAACCTACTAAGCCACCGAGGCGCCCTCTCTGGGGACCTCTTAAAAGAGTTAAAAGCCAGAGACTGTGAATGAGTACCACGGTCCAGGGCATCTGAAAGTTAACTGCCAGTCTGTACAAAGTCCGAGACTGAGTCCCCCAGGGTGTGAGCCCTGAGGGCAGGGGCCGCGAGGTCAAGTCCTGGGGTGGAAGAAATAGGAAAACCTTCTTGGCACTGTAGCTCCTAAATCACCCTGGATAAACAAGCAAAGGGAAATCTCCCCAGGGCCCCAGGCAGTGCTTCGCCAATGAATCAAAGGTCAGCAAAGCCATAAATCAACTGCATTTGCACCAAACAGATCATGAAGAGTTATTTTGAACTTGACTTGGCCAAAAAAATTTCCTGGAGCTGAATCAACTCAAAGAACACAAACGGAGAATGGGGAAATGTCCATCTTCCTCCTCTCTCCGAGCAATAGAACCGTGAGGGGCCCCAGGGCCAAGTTCTCCACAGTGAGGGCTGCCTCCTTTCCTGCAAGGTCAAGAGCCCAAATGTATGTGCATATGACCTAGGGCGCCATGGCGCGGGTCTCCCACAGAGCAGCCACAGAAGCTGGCAGAATGGGGTGTTGGGGGGATAGAGCTTTGGGGTGTGTGGGGGGGATACCCCCAGGGCCCTTCGTCCCTCCCAGGAGCCAGGGCCTGCACAGGACTTTCTGGCCATGGAACCGGCCCAAGCCACCCCCCCCTCCCCGTAGGGTCACGTCTCTGACATCAGCCCCATGACCTCCAGGCTCTGGCCTACGAGGATTCTCTCTCAATGAAATATGCATGCATGCATGGAAAGAGGTCTGGAAAGATCTAAACTTTGGTGTTTTCACATGTCAGTTCAAGGTGCCTGAATTTTCTGAATCTTTTATAATGAATGTATACTTTACCACTTATTTATTTATTTATTTATTTATTTCTGAGAGAGAAAGACAGCGTGAACAGGGGAGGGTCAGAGAGAGAGAGGGAGACACAAGATCAGAAGCAGTCTCCAAGGTCTGAGCTAGCTGTCAGCACAGAGCCCGATGCGGGGCTCGAACCCACCAACTGTGAGATCATGACCTGAGCTAAAGTTGAACGCTTAACCGACTGAGCCACCCAGGCGCCCCTACTTTACCACTTTTTAAAAGGCAGTGTTGTTTAGCAAGGAATTTTTTTTCTTGTTATGAAAGCTATTAACTATAGAAGATTTGGAAAATATATAAAGACCCAAAGGAGAAGAGGTCACCTGTAATCATAATCTCACCACCTAGACCTGTTGACCTTTTAGAGAATTTCTTTTCTACAAGTATAATATGTATTTTTTAAATGTTTATTTATTTTATTGTGAAAGAGAGTGAGAGAGAACATGCAAGCAGCGGGATGGGGGGGTGGGCAGAGAGAACGAGAGAGAAAAGCCCGGACAGGCTCTGCACTGTCAGCACAGAGCCCGATGTGGGGCTTGATCCCGTAAACGGTAAGATCATGACCTGCCAAAATCAAGACTCAGATACTTAACTGACTGAGTCACCCAGGTGCCCCATATAATATGCATTTTTAATAAAAGAGAAATATGGCACATTCTTTTTTATAATCTACTTGTCTTCTTCATAATCTATGTTCAGCATTTTCCATGTCATTAACATCCTCCAACAATATCATTTCGTGGCTTATGGGATTCCATTAAATGAATGTACCATGTTTTATTTAACTCATTTCTTCCTTCAAGCCTTTGAACCAACAAAGAATTCTCTGTTGCCCACCACAGGCAAATTATCATGGCGCCATTCTCCAAATATGCCTACCCTATGCGGACGCACAGGAAGACTGGCATTCTCCTGCCCCACGCCGTCAGGTGTTGCCATCTCATAGCTGCTTGGAAGCTTTAAGAATCAGTGCACATTTGAGAACATTCTCTTCCTCAGCCCACGTAGAAGCTGGAGACAGCTCCTCCCTCAGCCTGGGTCTCTGCGGGCACAGCCCCAGCTAACCTACCGTGGTCATGGAGCGCAATGTGACACAGCCTAGCCACTGGGGTTTGGGACTGTTTTGGTTCAGTAACGTAACCTCACTGGTCCTGACTGACTGGCCTCAGAGCTGCTGGAAAGACAGGGTTAAAGACAAGAGTCCCAAGCCCCTAAGACGTGCATGGTCTACAAGCCTAAATACAAGGAAAGAGTTCAATCATGAACAACAAATAACCATTCAGAGCAAAATCTTTCCAAGGGTACCTGGGGGTGGCGGGAAATGTTCAGCCCCGGCAAGCACAGCGGTGAAGAATCCGAGAAGAGAGATGGTTCACAAGGGCTGGAATGACCCGGGTAGACTTCGTGGAGGAAGGGGAAAGAGAAGGGTTTTGAGGGCTGGGGAGATCTGAGGGCAGCGGTGGCGGCAGCAGACCAAAGAAGATGCAGCAGGGGCGCCTGGGTGGCTTAGTCGGTTGAGCGTCCGACTTTCGCTCAGGTCATGATCTCGCGGTTCGTGGGTTCGAGCCCCGCGTCGGGCTCTGTGCTGACTGCCAGCTCGGAGCCTGGAGCCTGTTTCAGTCTGTGACTCCCTCTCTTTGACCCTCCCCTGCTCATGCTGTCTCCCTCTCTCTCTCCTAGAAATAAATAAAACATTTTAAAAAAATCAAAGAAGATGGAGCAGAGGAGTTACATACAATCAGGTGAAACATGAAACCCGAAAGGTCACTGAGTAGGTGGTTTTGTATGAAGAAAGGGCTTTGAGAAAATGAGGGCTAGGCACGGTCTCAAGGAGGGGAAAAGGGGGCCAGACTGGGAAAAAAAAATCACTGGTGCAAAGAGAGGGACCTCATCTCCATCCTGTGCTTCCCATCCTTCCTCTGGGGGGAAAAAGCCTCCACGCGCTACCTCAGCAAGCACGGCATCGGCGTGGTACGGCTTGTTTTAATCACACAAACACTGTTTTCAAGAGTAAGTCTGACTTCAGATAAAGCCAAAACTATTGTGGTTTATTAACCCTCCCTATGGCCACAGGTTCCAACCACACTTTCAACCTTGTCAGCCACCCAGTCAGTGTCAGTCAGTATCTGTCTGTCTGTCAGTGTCAGTCAATATCAACTCATGTCTGCCAGTCAGTCAGCTGGGATCAGCCTGTCAGTGCTGGCCAGTCAGTGTCACCAGCCCGTGTCAGCCAGAGTCAGTCAGCCAGCCAGCCAGTCAGCCAGTGTCAGTCGTTCAATGTCAGCCAGCCAGCCAGTCAATGTCAGTCAGTGTCTGTCAGTCATTCAATGTCAGCCAGCCAGTCTAGCCAGTCAGCCAGTCAATATATGACATTCAAATGGCTTCTTGGCCAGTCAATATATATGGCATTCAACTGGCTTCTGAGCACTGTGCCCATTTGCCTTTCTGTTTAT
Organism: Crocuta crocuta; assembly: GCF_008692635.1. Lineage (NCBI taxonomy): Eukaryota > Metazoa > Chordata > Mammalia > Carnivora > Hyaenidae > Crocuta > Crocuta crocuta. Next base: position 3,409,551 of record NW_027532015.1, on the reverse strand, counting down.
TTGCCCATACCTTTCCTGTTCCTGGGCATTGGGATAAGTATGTCATTCCTCCATAAGGACAGAGAGGTGACATTGTTTCCCCAGGAACTCAGAGCAAAGTAATTGCCAAGCTCAGTTTCAGCGTGGCTGCTGGCAGCTGGGTTGGGTGCTCTGATCCTGAGAGCTTCCTGAGTTCTAGAGGGCATCAGTTCAGAAGTGAGTCAAAGGGAACAAGGTCACCTTTTGACTCTGAAGAGCCACTTCCCCCCCTGCAGGGCATTTGGCAGTCTCCCACCTAAGTGCTCATCTGGCTGTAATCCGGGACTGACTGGCAAGATTAGCGCGAAGATACCTCAGGCCCTGTAGCAGCAGGCCCAACTTCCTCCCACAGAGAGCTGTGCTGTGTGGACGGGCAGATGCTCGGTGCTTCCTGATTGTGCAAGAGAGAGGAGAAACACGGCGGCTCCCTTCTCAGGTGGGACCAGCTCTGGAGGCGGACGAGGGTGAGGCCATCCTAAACCCCAGCCCGGTGTCCAGATTTGAACATTGTTGTGGGTGTTTGTTTTGTCTGCCTGGACACCGTCCCCCCTTCTTAGATCTGAGGGAACAGCCCGGCATCCCCTCAAACCTCCTGACCCGCCCACCATTGTCGGGCGGGAGCTGACAATCACAGTATGGGCCCTCATCTGGGCCCAGCTGCACCCAGTGAAGCACCTCACAGTGACTGGTCCAGGGGCGGGCACATGACCAGAGCCAGGTCCATCAGCTCTTCCCAGGATTCTTCTGAGGCTGAAAGTCCTTCAGCTGGAAGGACATGTGGCTAGGTCGGCCAACACAGTGGCCCTCACTGCGTATAGAAAAGCTCATAAAGAGGGGCGCCTGGGTGGCTTAGTCGGTAAAGCGTCCGACTTTCGCTTAGGTCATGATCTCGCGGTTCGTGGGTTCGAGCCCCGCGTCGGGCTCTGTGCTGACAGCTAGCTCAGAGCCTGGAGCCCGTTTCAGATTCTGTGTCTCCCTCTCTCTCTGACCCTCCCCTGCTCACGCTGTCTCTCTCTCTCTCTCTTAGAAATAAATTAAAAAAAAAAAAGCTCAGAAGGAGAGAAGAATCCCACATGCAGAAGAAAACCAGAGAGAGTTCTGACAGACAGGGTTCAAGCCCCTCATGCCAGCCGACCCAAGGCTGCCTCGGCCCCTGGCCCCCTGACATTTGGTTTGTGAGCCACGCTCGTAACCAAAGAGCCTTGCCTAATACAAACCAGTGTGCTCGCTGCCCAGCCACGCCTCCCCCTGCCGACTTCTTGTACTCACGTGGATGTGGCTGTTCCAGCACCTGGCTTGCCCAGGACCCTTAACTTCTCCTCTTTTGCCCCTTGTTATCAGAGGTGGGCAGAGAAAGCCAAGGAAGGCCCACTCAGTCAGTCCTTGGGGGGATGCAATGGACAGTCCCTGAGGGGGAGCCCGGGGAGTCCAGGACCGGCCCTGGACACCTGTGGCCTTTCCCAACTAAGAAGTGGGCACATCTTATCTTGGGCTTTGACACTCTGGGTGTGGAGAATGTTCTCTTGCTTGTCTTCTTGGTAACTCCACACTGGGCAGCTTCATGGGCAGTAGGTAGTCACACAGGGCACCCCCTCTTAGAAGGCCCCCATGCTTGGTTGAATGCTATGCTGTCTTGAAATTCTTGATCACATTTGAACAGGGGCCCTGGATGTTTTTAAAAAGTGTTTAAATGTTTATTTATTTTTGAGAGAGAAACATACAGAGTGTGAGCAGGGAGGGGCAGAGAGAGAGAGAGAGAGAGACAGAATCCGAAGCAGCCTCCAGGCTATCAGCACAGAGCCCGACGCGGGGCTCAAACTCATGAACCGTGAGATCATGACCTGAGCCAAAGCCGGACACTTAAGCAGACTGAACCACCCAGGCTCCCCGGGGGGGCCCTGCACTGAAATTTTGTACAGGGCCCCCGAGTGAAGTAGCCCGCCCTGGCTTTGTGTATCCCCTCGTGGTGGGATTTGTGATTCCAAGTAGCCGTTCATCTCCCAGAGCCCCCTACCCCATCACCCATTCCTTCACCCCTCTTCCCCTCCCCCTCCACCATGCTCTTCTCCCCACAGGGACTGTTCTAGAGACCCGAGGCTGTACCCATGCCAGCTGAAAGTTGGCTCGTTGTTCCCCATGTGAATTCTGTGTAAAATCTGGAGGGCTGGGATTCATTTTATCTGGAACAATGCTGACATGAGTGGCTTCTCTTGCTTCTACCCCCTTAACCCCTGATATTCTGCAGCCCTGCCGAAAACCGCCTCCCAGAGGCCTCTGGGACGGTGGCCCCGGCAGACACATGGGGTAGCACCAGGCTCCTCAGATGTGAGCCATCAAGGATTCTGCTGCAGGTTTGCACAGGAAGAGCGGCTATTACGAGGCTGCCCTGTGGTTCTGTAATGAGGATTTTAAAAGTCTAGCGAACAGACAAGCAGCCTGTGTCCTGGGTAACCTCCTGCTGAACATCCAGCAAAGGCATGTCCTCACCTTGGGCCTCGCTGCCTCCCCTGGGAAGGCAGATTTCAGCCTCCTCACCCCCAGGAGACGAATAACACTAAGTAAAGCAGCCATAACATCAGTTTTCACACCCACAATATTTGACGCGAAAACTTGGCCTAAGGGAAGAAACTGACATGGGAGAAAATGATACGCAATTTGGTAACGGAGAGCCCAGGTGTGGATAAAAGTGATTTATTTGGGGATCACGGTAACAGTTATGCAACTAGGAACATTTCACTCACCCGTCCATTCGCGTTTTGTGTCATAAAGACATACCAAGACTTCGGAAAGAATTCCAAAGGGGATTACATTGAAATGTGCTGTCTCTTCACTTGTTTTTGTGCTTGTCTTAATCATAGTGAACCAAATAAAATAGCTTTACAGCTTACTAAAACTCAAACTTGTCCTCAAAGGAAGCAGTTTAAACATTTCCAACTGTAAATCAGCAAGGCGACGATACTACATCAGGAGACAGACCCGAGAGACAAAAGCGGCTCTAACATAAAGCTGTCTTGTCAAAAGNGGGTTGTCATTTCAAGAGTATTTTGAGTCCCAAAATACTAAGATATAACTGTGGCAGTTGCCCTCTTTGGGAAAAAAGAGGTAAAGAACAGATCGGGCTGGAGCCACGCTAAGAATCTGGTTTAAAAAGATGAAATGGGGGTGCCTGGGTGGCTCAGCTGGCTAAGCATCTAACTCTTGATCTCAACTCAGGTCTTGATCTCAGGGTTGTGAGTTCAAGCCTCAAGCTGAGCTTTGCATGGAGCATGAAGCCTACTTTAAAAGAAAAAGGGGGGCAGTCAAAGCGGTCACAGGGAGACACAGCATCACTGTATCCCCACTGGCGGCATTTACTGTGAATTAGAGGGCTAGAAAAACTCTCCCAGGGGTGCACCCTGGTCTGTGCCCACAATGCACGCAGCTGAATGATGCACTGAGAAGACTTTCTCTTTGCATTCGCCAGTCTGCAGGAAGCTTTTGGGGGTTGGGAGCTGATTTTCCACTGGGAGGTGCCTCACACTCTCCCGGATTCCAAGACACCAAGGGCCCTCATGAACAAATGAGCAAAGATCTGCACATCTGGATTTGTCACCAGGGGTGAATGCCCGCTAGAGATGCCAGAGCCCCTGAGGACACAGGGTTCACACTCTGGAAGCACTGTGTCATTTCCTGTCCACTGCAAGCAGGGGGGTCCCTTCTCCCCAAAACTCAAAGCCGTAGCTGGTTGGCAGAAGGCAGTTATAAACCTCCATGACTGAGGCTCTTCCTAGCTCTTTGCTGACCCACCTGGAGACTTCTGAGCACAAATCCTGACTCACTGGGCCTTGACTCAGGTGTGAGGTGTGGCTTAGAAGGCTCAGCCAATTGAGGATCTGTGGTCTGCCCTCAAAACACGTGGTCCTGCCCCACCTCCGAAGACCAGCGGAGCCATAGAATTTCAGAGTGACAAGCGGACCCACCCATCAAGGCTAGAATTCTAGGTTCTTCTCATGAGGTAAGACACAGCCTATATGAAACCCATTAGATACCAAGGCCTCCCCCAGCCAACTGACTACATATTTCAAATGTCATTTGATGCAATAAAAGTCAAGCCCATTTACTAGACTTTTTCAACCTGTTGCCCATGACCCACATTAAGTTTGCACAGCTACCAAGGGTACACGTGTGCACACACACTCCTTCTGGTGCCACCCACTAAACTGATGTGACCACTTGTGGGTCCCCATTGCAGCTTGACAAAACAGCCCTGAGGTGTTCTGGGGGAACCCTTGGAACCGTCAGGCACCTTCTAGTCTTCCAGACATAGGTCACTCCCTCCGTGGATGGGGCCCGCCTTATTCTGCAGGACACGGACTTCCAGCAGCAAGCCTTGCAGTGTCAGTGAGGGTCGTCGACTGCCACCATGGGCACGGCTGAGGGCAAGGAAGCTGGCTTCCCTGACATCTTGAAAGAAAAGGGGGCTGCAAAGTGGCTCGCCTCCGGGGCAGGCTGACCTCACGCCCTGACCCACGTGGCAAGGCAAGGCTGGGACTTGGCGGTGGCTTGGACGAGTTCCTTAGGATTTTCCCACAGGAGCACCAGACGCCTGGAACCTCTGGATGAGAAGGATGAGCCGGGTGACGTCGGAGAGCGCCGGGAACAGGGCCATGACGCTGTCCACCTGGTGCGGCGGGAAGATGCTGCAGAGCGNAAGCTCGTCGGCCACCGCCAGCTGCGCCAAGTGCGGCCTCTCGGGGTGGTAGAACTTGCACTTGACGCCGTAGGTGCACTTCTTGCCTAGAAGGGAAGAGGGAAGGGAGAGCAGAGGGCGGGTGAGACCTCGGGCGGGAGAGGCTCCTTGGGGATTTCTCCGGCCCACTCCAGGCGTATCACGCTTGGGGCCGGACGAGGAGGGGAGAAGTGTCCTGGGGCCGGATTAGATGGGCGAAGGTGCAGCACCCACCCCCCTCCACCCCACCCCCCTCCGCCTTGGTGTAGGGTGCTGGACCCAGTAATCTCAGTGTCGGGCCCGGAGATTGTCCGTGAGGAACTCCTTTTGACCAAGGACTGAAAGGAAACCTCTAAAGCCAATGACCTTCAGCCTCCACTTCCCCGGGGACCCTGTGGATAGAGCCACCCTTGCGAAGACGGTGGGGAGCGGGTGCGCACCGCACAGGATCCCACGTCCAGTTCTGCCTCAGTTTCCACCATCGGCCTCATGGCTTGTGCTAACCCTTGCCCTCTCCCGACAGGCTGTCCTAACAGAGGTCATCAAGGAGTCGTGCGCCCAAACCCGGACGCTTCTGAGAGCGCATGGGCGCCAGAGCAGCCAGCCTGAATGTGTGTGTGGTCGCCTTAACTCTGACAAGAAATGACTCTGAATATCACCTTGAACTTCTGTGGACACGAAAAACAAGACCCGGGGGCATTAACCAAACAAATCAACCTGCCAAAGCAAGTTAGCGAAAGAGCTGGCTGGAAGTGCTCTGCGATAAAATCCTTCGTTCTTAAGGGATAGCACTGAGCGAAGGCCATGAAGGTGCGGGGGGTGGAGGGTCCGTGGGTAGGGGTGGGTAAGATGCAGACAGACGTGCCAGAGTGCCAGGTGGGAGGACTGAGGAGGGGGAGCTTGCGGGTTCACGCAGACACAGCTTTGCCCTGTGTGGGACCCTCGCATCCGGCTGTCACAAAGGCTCCCACACAAGTCACCCAGGGTGTCAGTTCATCCTTATAACAACCCGGTCAGCAAGTGCCGTCCAGGGAGGTTAAATGCTCCCTCCGATGTCACACAGCCAGTTAGGAGCAGAACCTAGGCCAGCACTTCGGACTGCGCTGCCCTGACACTCGACCTGAGCAGGACGGTGAGGCGCAGGGTGTCACCCACCGTAGGGGCAGTGCTGCCATGATGGCTCCGGAGGCCTGGGCTTCCTGCTCAGGAAGTTGCTCAGGGTGGGTCCCCGGCGGCCCAAGGGGTCATCCGGAGGCATGAACCTATAAAACAAGCACAAGGGGGGGCAACCGGGAGACTCAGAAACCCCCCACCGGCGCCTGCATGGGGAGCAGCCCCACGCCAGCTGCAAGAGGCACGGCCTGGGCGGGGCTCACTGTCCGGGGCTCTCGCTCTCTCTCTCTCTCTCTCTCCCCGCTGCACCCAGGGGTTGTGTAGCATTTGAAAGCAGCACAGCCCTCCCCTCTCACTGAACCCATGAGCAGCAGAGCATGGATCTCAGGAGAGCAGGCACGGGCCGCTTCCAAGTTTGCCAGGCAGTGCCGCAATCACCCAGCGACACCTTTAGCACTTCAGGCTCGGGGCGCCTGGGGGGCTCAGTCGGTTAAATGTCCGACTTCGGCTCAGGTCATGATCTCACGGTTCCTGGGTCCGAGCCCCGCGTCGGGCTCTGTGCTGACAGCTCAGAGCCTGGAGGCTGCTTTGGATTCTGTGTCCCCATCTCTCTCTGCCTCTCTCTCTCTCTCTCAAAACTAAATAAACATTAGAAAAAAATACTGCAGGCTCCTGGCTTCACACCATACCTGCTTTATCAGACTCTCAGGTGGCTCAGGAATCTGCCCTTTAACCACTTCCCAGGTGACTTTTAGTGTCATTGCTCTCAGGTTCTCCTGGGCGCTGGTCCGAAAGTGACTCTATGCCACTCTCCCACTGCCCTCAGCAGAGGGTCCAGACCTCCCCGGGGCTGCAAACAGCCCGAGTCCTGTGGGCTCCCTTACTCGGGTCCCACTTCACCTGTGCTGCCCCACAGCTCCGGACATATTCAGGTCGGGGGTAGGTATTAATAAGGGTTTGAAATGCCAGCTGGTGAGGCGGTGAAAAAGCAGGTCCCAGGCGTAGCGCGCACAGAGCCTCAGCGCAGGTCCGATCCCTCCTCTGTGAACCCGGGGGCCCTGGGTTTGGTCTCAGCTTCCGGGGCTGCCGGCCCCCGGCCCCGCTCTCTGATACCACCCTGCCCCCTGTCTGCCCCTTCCCATCTCCCTAGAATTAAGTCTCACAAGGAAGGGAATGCATCCTCCGCGTGCTCACAGCTCAGAGGGGACACATTCCTTAGGAGGAAAACGCCCTTCGTTTAGGGCCATCCATGTTTTTTTATGAATACTTTCATCCCCAGGAGACACTTCCAGGTCATCCAAAGGTTCCACTATAGGGGAGTTGTGGTTCCTAAATGGGGGCCTGTTTTCAGGGCTTGGTATCCCTCTGAGAGTCAAGGGTCACACTGAGTCCTACCATGCAGACCACATAGGCGAGGCCAGCCCAGGACCGGGCAGTCCCTGGTCCCGGGCAGCCTCCGTTGGCTCAGATCCCAGCTACACAGCCGGCTTCTCCGAGCTGGGCCCTGACCAAGAATCTGGGGAGCCGCCCACTGCGGTTATTAGAGGTTCCCAAAGGCTTTACCTCCTGCTCTCTGCTGGGCCTTGGCCGCGGTGAGCTGGGCCAAGAGAGGGCCCTATGGACGTGCCCAGGGCGCTGGGACAGGCGTCCTCACCCACAGGCAGGCTCTGCCTTCTGGCAGCTGGGGGACCTTCTGGCAGGCCCTTAGCAGAGGCCAGTGCGTCAAAAGGACTTGGCCTTGGCCCCAGGCTGTCGCCAGGCCAAAGGCAGCCATGATCCATCAGACTTCAGTGAGGATTTTCTGGAACCGACCATCACCAGACTTTCCAGATTCCTCCAGGCCTGAGCTGGATAGGGAGCTGCTGGCCTTGAGTATAGGGAAGAGGCCATGGGGGCTCCTGGGGTGGGGGCGCAGTAGCTGCTTGCAAACCTCTGCTCTGGGGCTTAGGAGGTAGTGCCCCTCTAGGGCACCATGTCCTGACCTGGCCTGAGAATAACGGCTACCTCTTAGGTACAGTTAGGTCCTCTTAGATACTCCGAGGGGTACCTTTCTCCTTAGTCCTCACAGCCATCTCAAACATAAATATGATTAATCCAGGTGTGATTAATTCAAGGTGAAGAACATTAGGTCGATGACAATGAGGGGTTTCCCCATGACACACAGCCCATAAATGGCAGAGCCTACACTGGAAACCTCATCTGCTGCCTCCAAAGTTCTAGCTCTTTCCAGCACACCACACTGCCCCCTGGGCGTCACGGTCAGGAACTGGTCTGCCGCATGCAAGTGGCCTGACCCAGTGGACCGTCACGTTTCTCCCCTTTCTCCCTTCCCCAGGACCACAGCCGTTCATTTGCTGACTCACTCACTCGCTCACGTGCTCATCTACAACTACAACTTGCACACCTGTGATGGGCCGTGGCAGAGCAGGTACACACAGCCCCTGTCCTCACAGAGTTGGGAGTTTCTCTGAAACCATATTTCTTTTTTTTTTAATTTTTTATAGTTTTTATTTACTTTTGAGACAGAGAGAGACAGAGCGTGAGCAGGGAAAGGGCAGAGAGAGATGGAGACGCAGAATCTGAAACAGGCTCCAGGCTCTGAGCTGTCAGCACAAAGCCTGACGCGGGACTTGAACCCATGAGCCATGAGATCATGACCTGAGCGCAAGTCAGATGCTTAACCGACTGAGCCACCCAGGCGCCCTCTGAAACCATATTTCTAAAGGCCGGTCCCAGAGCCCAGAATGAGGATCAAGCTAGCACTGCCTGGAACAGAAAGTGACAAGAAAGTGATATCCCAGGTTGCTGTACCCTCCCCGCCCCACCCCATGCCAGGCTCCCAGCCTTTGCCCTCGCCATGCCTGACGACACCCATGCCGCTTCCTCCCCACCTCACCCCTGCCCAGGGGCCCTTGCCCAGCACCTGCTGACGGGTCTGTGCCTTGTGTCCCTGACGCCACCCTCCCCCAGCTATAGCTGGTTGGTTCTGGGTGGCCCTGACCCAAGGGAACCCACCTAGGGGACAGAAGAACCAACTAGACACTCTTGAAAATTGCAACCAACAGGGATTGAGATGGACTCAGTTCCAAGTTCTCCACGACCCCCTAAAAAAGATGCCTGCCGTACGTAATTCAAAACTTAAGAACAAAGACACGAACATAAAATAAGTGAATGGAAGTGCAACACAGTTCCGATTTCCCCAGGATGACTGGTTCAGGGCTCTTACCTTTAGTAAACGCTCTAAAAATAAAAGCAATAAGGGGCACCCGGGAGGCTCTGGATTTCAGCTCAGGTCTCGATCACACGGTTTATGAGTTCGAGCCGTTCATCAGACTCTGCTGACAGTGCATAACCTGCTTGGGATTCTCCGTCTCCCTTTCTCTTTTTGCCCCTCCCCCATTTGCACTCTCTCAAAAATAAATAAGTGTTAAAATAAACAAACAAACAGACAAATAAATAGAAGGAACACATTGATTGTGGCCCACCTGTGGGGCAGTTCTTTGCCAGGTCAACTACATGTGGGCATGGGAACAGAAAGGACAGACACAAAACAGCCCCGTTGGGTAAGATTACAAAAGAGAAGAGACCCAGAGGGACTGAGAGAGACTACACGGCCCCGGGGGAGGGAGTGGGTGACTCCGGGTGGGCTCCGTCTCCAGGACTGGGTGCCCTTTGCTTTGGTGCGGTGTGCCCNCACCACGTACCGATCATTGACAAAGGAGAACATGAGCAGCCTCTGCTCGATGAACCACTTCCACTCGGGGTTCTCGCTCTGGAGGTCGCGGTAGTTGTCGTTGGAGACGATGACGCCGTCCTGCTCATAGGCCACCTTCACAATGTAGCGGTCATCGTAGCAGACCACCCGCTTGCCGTTGACCTTGCGGGACGGGGTGTACACGAGCACCGCCTGCCTCTCCAGCTCCTCCAGCACGTGCTGCTCTGGGGGCGACAGGGCAGGTGGGAGACAGGATATGGCGGTTTTCCGGGTGGGACTCCCACCCCTGAAACCATCTTCTGATCACCCAGCATGTGCGGCAGCTCAGGGAGCCCCTCTGAGCTGACTCCTCCTCCCCCACCCCATGGCCCAGCCTGGCATATGAGCAAAGGGGGTCAAGAGAAATTTGCCAGCACCCTGAGGTCAAGAGGGCTCTTGGCTTCTGTCCTGCATAAGTCATGACGGACATCCAGAGAAGGATACCCTACAAGGGAGAGTCACTTTAGAAGGCAGAATGAAGCCATAGCTCTTGTCCTTTTGATGCCCTAATACCCCTACCACAGTAGACACGAGAGGCCTTCTGGAGAAAGACATTCGTAGTTTAACTGGAATGCTGGCAATGCCTTAGAAATTACTAGGAGACTTGCATCCACCCGGAAGGCTCCTGCCTGAGCCCATAGCTCAGACCCACTGCCCATCTTCCCCATGGTATAGGAATCGGCTTGGGACACCTTCGGGATAGAGCAGACCACAATGCAGCTCTAAGGGACACCAGGATGTAATAGAAAGAGTCTGGAATTAAGGATCTATTCCTGGATTCCAGTCTTAGCTGTAGCTCATAGGTACCTCATCCCTCTCTGAACACCACATTTTGCACTTTGTAGAAAAGGAAGTTAGTAAATCCTCCTTCACGTCCTCAGCGTCTAGGTGTGGACTGGATAAGCTTGTGTGGGTGACAGCTCATATGCATACTGGCGAGGAGGTGAGCGTGTATCAGGTGGCACAAATGCCATAAGCTCTCTCAGCAGAGCTAACACCCACATTCCTGGGAAGTCTACTCTTTGACCTTAGTTTTGCCCTTGGAGGCCCGCAAAAGAAAATCCCTTCTACCTGTAACAGCTACAGAACTTGGAAGAATTTTAGCATGTTCTTCACAAATTGTTTCTTCCCTCAAATCTAAGTCCTTTCCTGTATGACACAGTTTCCAGACTTTTTAAAAGTCCATAATGCACAGGGCACAAAGGATAATTTTTTTAATATTTTTATGAATTTCTAGGAGAGAGAGAGAGAGACAGCGTGAGCAGGGGAGGGTCAGAGAGAGAGGGAGACACAGACTCTGAAATAGGCTCCAGGCTCTGAGCTGGCAGTCAGCACAGAGCCCGACGCGGGGCTCGAACCCACGAACCGCGAGATCATGACCTAAGCGAAAGTCGGACGCTTCACCGACTAAGCCACCCAGGCGCCCCTACAAAGGATAATTTTTAAAGCCACCTACGCAATACTCCCATAGAGATATAAAACGCGGCCGTGTTTTTGAAGTCCCCATCGCCCCTCCCACGTGGCATGTCCTGACGCCCCTTTGACGTAGCCCAATTTTTAGACTTCGTGCTCATAGTTCCCTTCCTTTCATTTTGAAAAATGTGTATGTATGCATCTCCCCAAAAGGACTGTTTTTAATGTGATTGGGACCTCTGGACTTTACACAACCAGGAACTTCTGGACTGTACACATTCTTGTGCTCTTGCTTTCTTCCTGTAACAGCGTGTTGGGGCGGTTTGGCTGGGTCCCAGTGTCCACACTGTCAAGTCTGCACGTCAGTATCTGGGGACGGGAGGACAAGGATTTCTCTAGGGAGTGGCTCTACGAGTGATAGAGCCGGGTGGTAGGGACAGGCACTCGCCAAGACAGCACTGGAATCTTCTCCAAGCAGTTGTATCAGGTGACCACCAAACACAGCGTTCAAGACCTAGTCATGGCCTGGCTTTCCAGGTTTCTGAATTTTTGCCAGTCTCCTGGGCATACAGTGGCCTTTTATTGTGGTTTTGTTTTGCATTTCTTTGGGTACTAATGAGGTTGCGTGTCTTTTCACGCGTTTATTGGCCATTTATGTCTTCTCTTCTGTGAAAGGCCCATTCATGCTTTGGTTCATCTTTCTGTTGGTCCTTTGTCTTTGTCTTATTCATTAGGAGATTCTGGACAGTAACCCTTCGTCAGGAATGTGTGATGGATCGCCTCTCCCAGCTTAAGGCTTGTCTTTTCTTTTTTGTTGTTGTTTTTTGTGGTATCCACTAATGAACAGAATTTTAATGCAGTCAAATTTACGAATCTTTTCCCTGAAGCTTTGCACTTGTTGTGACTTGTCTAAAATTCCTTCCCTACCCCAAAGCGGTTTCCCTACCCTTTACCCATACTAGATTTAAATATTACACAACTGTTGAGAGCCACCCTTCTCCATGTTCAGACTATAATGCGTAATTTAGGGTAAGCATTGCATGGTGGAGAACTGAACACAAGTATTTATCGCTGCCTCCTTCTCATAATCCTATCGAAATGGTAGTAAAGAAGTATAGAACGGGGAGGGGACCCATAATCACATTAGAATTTGCCGGGGAACAGCAGCGAACCCAGGAAACCATATCGAATGCCCAGCACATAGGAAGCCATAGCCTAGAACATGGATAGAAGGCGGAAGCAGATGTGGGGCCGTTCTCCCTGCAAAGGCCCCGAGTGTTCAGCAAGCCTGTGGAGAGGAAGTCGGAAGTGGAGAGGGAGTCGGAAGTGGAGAGGGAGTCGGAAGTGGAGAGGAAGTCACAAGTCTGCAGAAGTCAGGGTAACACCCGAAAGGCTACTCCTGGGGCAGGTGCACACACCTTTCCCCTACCCTCACCTCTATAAGGAAAGTGCGATATCTCTAGAAGGGAGGAGGTTCCCAGGTGGCCTTTGAACTCCTAGAGCAAAGCCATCATGGGGCACTCTGTGCTGTGCCGTGGGCAGAGCTGCCCAGCCGCCCGCCTGCTCCACGCAGCATCTGCCCAAGTGAAATCTGCTGGTCTACACTGGCCGTCAGCCCTGCCACTCCTGGGAAGACCCACATACCCGGAGAGAAGACGTGAGGAAATCACAGAGAGGTGTAACTAACCAACCTGGCTCTTTATTCACAAATAAAAACTGACAACCAAACAAGTACTAGAACTTTGAGAAGCACGCATGCGCGCGCGCACACACACACACTCACACACACTCATTCACACCCACATTCACACAGGCACACTTACATCCACAAGCACACCCCCATCCCCCCACATATACACCCACCTACACACACCCCACACACACCTATACATGCACTCACACACATGCACACACACCCACAAACACACCCCACACCCCCACATACACACCCACCTACACACAGCACCCCCACCGACCTACACACACTCACACACACACACACACACTCTCACCCCCTACATACCCATACATACATACACACCCCACACGCACTCACACACTCATACACACGCACACAACCAAAAACACACCCCACACACACCTACGCACACGCACGCATGCACACATACACACCCCACATACACACACACAGAGAAATGAAGAGGACTGACCCAAGAAAAAATAAATAGGATTCTCAGAACTTAAAGAGAACTTATTAAAGTCTATATTACTATAGAAATAATCAAAGGATACTTCATCCCTAAGACAAGAATATATTTTTAATGTTTATTTATTTTTGAGAGAGAGAGAGAGAGAAACAGAGTGTAAGCCAGGGAGGGGCAGAGAGAGAGGGAGACACAGAATCCCAAGCAGGCTCCAGGCTCCAAGCTGTCAGCACAGACCCTGACACCAGGCTCGAACTTACGGACTGCAAGATCATGACCTGAGCCAAAGTCAGATGCTTAACTGACTGAGCCACCCAGGTGCCCCAAGAATATCTTTGTTTTTAATTTGAAAGAGAGAGAGAGAGAGAGAGAGAGCGCTCATGTGAGTGATGGAAGTGGCAGAGGAACAGAGAGAAAGAACTTAAGCAGGCTCCATGCTCAGCACGTAGCCCGATGTGGGACTCAATCCCACAACCCTGGGATCATCACCTGAGCCGAAATCAAGAGTCAGAGGCTCAACTGACTGAGCCACTCCAGTGCCCCAATAAGAATATCATTTTATTTTTAGGATAAAGACAGAGAATCTGAAAGAGAAGACGCAGCAATTGGTAATCATTGACAGAATTAAGAACAACATAAAAAACTTTTGGTTAAAAGGCTGAAAGAAAAAAAAAAAAATCAAAGAAATCTCCCCGAATCACCAAGAGGTCAGCCCTACCATCACTGAAGAAACAATGCCAACAGCGGCTTAGCATCTGACTTCTAGTAATAAGAAAGCCAAACAAAAACAAACAAATAAACAAAACCCTGTTTATTTAAACCACCTGCTCTATTATTTGTAGCTTAAAATATTCCTAGCTGATAAAAGAATTAAAAATAAAGAATTCCCTGGGATTTAGTTTGCTTTTTTAATTATTATAATTATTTTTAAATACGTTTGTTTTATGGCCAATGAATTTAACATTTATTTATTTTGGGGTGACAGAGGGAGACCAAGCACAGGGAGGGGCAGAGAGATGGAGAGACAGAATCCAAAGCAGGCTCCGGGCTCAGAGCTGTCAGCAAAGAGCCTGACGTGGGGCTCAAACATATGAACCACGAGCTCATGACCTGAGCCAAAGTTGGACGCTGAACCGACTGAGCCACCCAAGCATCCCTCCATTTTCTTTCTTTTTTTTTTTTTTTTAATGAAGAGATTGGAGTTGGTACACAGTAAACAAAGATCATTGAACCAAATGAATGTCTCTTTCAGATCCAATATTCTGTTAGGGGGGAGATGCAGATCCAGTGTTAAAAGCTGGAAGACACAATCGTTTGGGGGACTTAATCATTCACACTAAAAGACAAAATAAGTTGTTTATTCATCTATTCAATGACTATTTGCTGAGCACCTACTATATGCCAGGTATCGTGCTAGGTGCTAGGGCTATGACCATGAACATTTCATAGTTAGTGCTTCCATGGAGCTTACAGTCAGTGAGAAACACAGGCGTTAGCACGTAGCTAAGTAGACAATTGAGGGTAATGGTTACGAGAACTACCGAGGAGAGGTTCTCGTGAGCCGCTATCTGCTCCAGCATACCTCTGATAGGGGTATCAGATCTTGGTGGGTCTTTCCTCCAGGATGGGACAAAAACTTTGATGTAGGTGTGTCCTCTGTCTCGGAACCAATCCACGGCCAGCTGGATTCCCCGACAAGAGAAGGCTTCTTTATTTCCGTGGCTACAATGGGAAAACAAAGAAATCTGTAGAGTCACAGAAAGGGTTTCTGAAGAGTGATTTCTCCTGGGAAGAGCCTGAATCACAGCCCCAGAATCAAAGGGAATCAGGAAAAGTCTGCATTTTAAAAATAGCTCATTCTTTGCCAAAAAAAAAAAAAAAAAAAAAAAACCACCACACCCCTTAACTGGCACCGGGCAGCTTGTGACAGTGTGTGTGGAAAGGGTCTTGGACTCCTGGGATGTGCACCCCAAGGATTAGAGACAAGATCCCTTTTTTAGCTGAAGCTAATAAGGCCCAACATAAGATGGAGGAGAGTAGCCGTCTGCAGGTTCCTCTTACCCTGAGAGAGGGCTGTGTATGCGCCTATGGGGCTTCCCAAGCAAGGAGGCCGAGGTGCCCCAAAATTCCCCTGAAGCTTTAGTGGAGGCAGGAAGTAGATAGCAGTGGGAAAAAATACCCGGGACCAGGCAGGGCCTGGCGTGCCTTACTGAAGACTCTTCTTCTTCTTCTTTTTAAAATTTAATTTAATTTATTTTGAGAGATAGAGCAAGTAGGGGAGGTGCAGAGAGAAAGGGAGAGAGAATCACAAGCCAGCTCCGAACTATCAGTGTGGAGCCCGATGTGGGGCTCAAACCCACAAACTGTGAGATCATGACCTGAGTCCAAAACCAAGGGTCTAAGGCTTAACCAACCGAGCCACCCAGGCAGCCCAAACTCTTCTCCTAAGAGGAATGAGAAGCCACAGGAGGACTTGAAGGTGGGGGTATATGTGCTGTGCTGTGATACGATGCAATGTGTGTTTCAAAAAGCTCACTCTGGCAACACAGAGGACAGTAAATTAGAAGGGAGCAGGGTGGGGGTGACGTACCAGTTAAGAAGCTGTCACGGTCACCAAAACAAAACCGGATGGTGACTTGGACCGAGTGGGTGGCGGTGGATAAGGGTGAAGGGTAGGTGAACCTGAGAGCTATTTAGAAGGGAGAATCTGCAGAATGTGGTGACTGATTGGATCCTGGGTGATGGAGAAGAAGGCACTGAGGAGGCTTCCAGATCACTGGCTTGTGTGGCTGGTGGGTGCCCCCTTGAGACAAGGAGGTCTGGGGTGGGGTGGGGGGGAGCAGTGAGGACAGGGTTTAGAGGGAAAGACCACGAGTTTTGCCATGGACACATACTGAGTTGGAGGAGCCTCTGTAGGTGGTAATGCTGAGTTCTAGAAGAGGGTTCTGGGTGATGAAACGTGTAGGGTGTCTGTGCTTACACAGCACTTGAAGCCACGCAGGGAGAGAAATGCCTGATTCCCTGGAGAGAGAGTGAGGGGCCTGGGAGATGGGTGTGAGGGAGCTCTCGAACTCAGAGCTGCTTACGGCAGGGGTAGGGCAATCTCACAGGAGAGACACAAAGGCGCTCTCAGGCCAATAGGGAGGAAATCAGATGAGTGCCATGTTGTAGAAGCCGTGGGAAGGAGGCAGCCAGGAGCGGCTCAGAGAGACCCACGAGGCCTAAAAACATCCCTGAGAACAAGGCTGCGCAGGTCAGTGGTGTTTGGCTGGTGAAGAAGAGATGGGGATAGACGAGATGCCGAGATCGCAGAGTCAGTGGGACTTTGCCCGGGGTGCGATACAGCCTGGCCTCTGCTTCCAAGCAGCTGCCTGCAGCACTTTGTACCGGCCAGCAAGCTGCCCTGCTCCCACCACAGGACCTTTGAACCAGCTGTTTCTTCTCCTCCCTGCCCGGTCCACGCCTCCTTCTCCTACATATCTCAGCTTCATCTCCCCTTCCTCAGGAAAGCATCCCTGCCCTCTGGCCCCCCTCCCTGCCCTCCGGCCCCCCTCCGATTCCCCTATAATGAGTCCTAACGGCACACGCTTCTTCTGCCCGGCACTGGTCTCGGCTGAACGATTACACACACCCATGGGATGAACAGGTCTCCCCCTCTTTAACTCATAAGCTCCCTTTGCTCCCCATTGAATTCCCAGCACCCAGCATGGCGCCTGATGGTTGGTAATGGGACAGTAAAAATGTGTTGAATGCATGAAGGGCTGAGAAGACACAGGTCCCGTGAGCAGCTGGACCCCAGCAAGGGGGAAGAACTGGCCGGAAAGACAACGCAGGAAAGGCTCACTGTGTGTAGGGACCCAAGAAAGAACAGAGGGCCTGGGGCAGGGGGAGGAAGGAAAGGGGAGAGCCGTGTGGGTTCAGAGCCCGGGACACCCTCTGCTGAGATGCTGGCCTGCAGTAGCCTGCCCGCATCCAGATGAGGGCGACACTCCACGTTTGCAGGCTGTGCCTTCCCCTGTGCGTGGCCTCTCCCGCTATTTTCTCCGAGGGGGTCAGGATAGGTCTAGGCTGGTAAAGAGAAAAAGGGCATCTTTGCAAACACTCATCAACAGTATTGAAAGACAGGCTTTGGGGAGCTACAAGGGAGCTCTGCGTTGCTCTGGCTCCAGGAGCCTCTCAGGAAGCAGGCCTTGCGCCCTGCATCTGTAGTGTCTTCTTCCAGTTTAGAGAAAATGGTCCATTGGCCCTTGAGGCCAAGCTGTGAGGTTTATGCAAAGAGTTAAGGAGAAAATATCAATGTCTGTGGCGCAAAGAAAGGAAGTGGAAGCAGGCCCTCTGCCCCAGTGGAAGTTGAGAAAAGAACGGAGAGGGAGGAAGAAAGAGGAGGTCATTCACAGGGTCCTGGCCTGTGCACCCCACACCCATGCTTCACCCCCAAGCCAGAAGGGGAGGGGAAGGTGTAGAAACATCAGGACGGGTGTGAAGAGGAGGTCAAGGCTGGTCTCCTGCACAGCAGAGGCAGGTCGCAAGGCTCTGAGAGAAATCGGGGTTTCAGCGCCTCAGGCCAGGCGGTGCGTAGGTGACCAGGAAGCCACACACCATCCCTCGCCTGCCCCCAGGACTGGTGGATTGTCTGAGGCCTAGGGACGGACAAAGAGGCCCCTGGGAGGGGGGCAGGGCTCTAAGCCAGCATGGCATCCTGAAAGGCCAAATGGGACTGATGACCCTTCTATGTTGACCGTTCTGGAAGCCAAGCCAGGTCAGAGCAGCCACTCCGTAGCAGAGTCCAGTGAGGGTCCCAGTCCCCTTCTCCCAGCCAACATCAGGGGTCAAAGCCCCCAGATGTCACTTGGGAGTGGAGCAGGGGAGGGAGAGGAAACATGAACCCCAAGGCACCCAGAAGACGGAAGACACCAAGAAACCACAACTTGGTAAGTTTGGGTTTGCCCCTTGCCACCACTTAAACAGGTAGGGAAGAGATTGTATCTGAGAAAATATTTTCGGTGCACATCGAAGCAGGAATATGAACAACTGAGGATGCCCCACCCCACCCCCACCCCCAAATATGCCTCTGTCAGCGGCACAAGCCTATCCTCAGTTCTCAGGTAAATATATCACCACCACCATTCTTTTAAAACTGGCTTCATGGGGCACCTGGTTAGCCTCTGACTCTCGATTTCGGCTCATGTCATGATCTCACAGTTCATAGGTTTGAGCTCCGTGTTGAGCTCTATGTTGACAGCCCAGAGCCTGCTTAGGATTCTCTCTCTAAATAATAATTCTCTCTCTAAATAAATAAATACACTTAAAAAATGGTTTCTTGAGGTCTCTCCTTTCTGTGACCACACACCTGTTTCTGTGACTACACACCTTTGCCGTGTGTGTGGTTGGAGGGAGCATGTTCAGTGATGAGGATGAACCCAATTCCTCTGTGGAGGCAAAGGTGAGCAGGGCAACGGGTTCTGGTGACGATGGTCAGGGCCGCAGGCTGAGGCGGCCCTGGCTGGGGGCATGCAGAGGGGAAGGGATCGGCCATTCAGGAGTTCAGCAAGAGAAAAACTGAGGAACGGTGCTACCATCAGCTTCATGCAGCAAAACCCGGTCCCGTGGCCTCTCTGACCCACGACTCCAAGATGGCAGCCCTCAGCCAGGAGTTTCAAAAGGACAGTGAAGACCATTAAGACCAGAAGAAAGTGGAACAAGCAATCATCTGCCCATCGCCTTTCTTCCCCCCCTAAGAAGTACTCTCCTCTCCAGCTCTCACTCCAGACAAGGGAAGTCAGGGGCTGACCCCTGGAATCACTAAGCTGGTGTCTCTTGAATGGAGGGTTTTCATTCAGGTCTATTGTTTTGCGGGACTGGATTCCCACACGCCCCACCCCGACCTCCCCGCTGAGCCTTCTGGTCTCTTTTGAGATGTGAGGATTGTTACTGTTCAATCATTGCCACATTTTTTTAACCAACCTTTGAGGTCGGTAAAAACCTCATAACCTTATGGCTGCCATATTTCTGACCACAGAAAGCCTTGGCCTATGGCAGGATTGAAGCCACACGCAGGGACCACCTTCTCACCACAGGGGGCAGGTCTGTCCCTGGTTGTCCGCAGAGCTCTCAGGCAAGAAAGCACTCACGGTCACCCTGGGTTCGCACCCCTCGGTATACGGAGGTAAATGCATAAGCCAAAAGCACTGATTTATTTGTGTATCCCTCCATCTCCTCAACATCAATTTATGAATATCCTCAGTGAGGCTCTGTGCTGGGTCCTCAGAGACCAGAGAACAAGACGGACCTCACTCCTGCTTCTTGGAGCTCATTTTGAATATTTGTAGAGTCCTGTGTCCCAGGCCACTTTACACTTGGCCCTTCAGTCATTACAGTGAGCCCCTGAGGAAGCGACCTTCCTCTCACCGCACCCTTGAGGAAACTGAAGCAAAGAAAGGTCTCCAGTGGCAGATCTCAGAGCCTGATCTGTTGGGTTGCAAACTCCTCCTCCCCCCCTCTTCTTCCATTTATTCCTGCCCCTCCCCAGGAAACCCCCCACCCACCCACATCCAGAAAGCGGCTGCTTTGGAGCCTTAAGTCATCTGCTATTAAAATGCTTGAGTTTGGGGGAGGGACCTTAGGGCTTCTTAACAGTCGCTGTGAACCAGCTCATCACCGCCAGCTGAGAGCCAGGGCCTGGGAAAAGGAGACGGAAGAGGCAGGTTTTGAATAAAGGGAGGGTGCTGAGGGGAAGTGGGTGGGTGCCCGAGGCAAAGTGTCTGCAGGACAATTACGCCCGGGCGCCCACAGTCAGCACGGCCACTTGCGGTAAGTGGACCATCACTGTAGCGGTGACTGCTGTCTGGGAGGTGACTCGCAGACCAGTCCCCTGGAGAGCAAGGTGGTGCTTGTGGGGTGGGGGGGGCGTGGGGGAGGAAAGGAGAAGATGCTCCCTTCGGGGCAGAAGATGCACAGGCACACCCCTCGGAGACACACTCTTTCTTATCTGGGGTTAAATTGCAAACACTCTGAATCTGGAGTTTATAGCCTTTTCTTCCACCAAGAGATCTCTCCCCTCTCCCCAGCTCAGAGCCGGGCGGGGGGGGGGGGGCGGGGGGGNAACTGGGTGCAGACCCGGGTAGGAGCCCCAAGCCAGCGTGGGCCAGAGTCAACGCCAGGGCGCAGAAGCAGGCCCGACCCCCAGCCCAGCAGCGAGTCTTCCTTCCGCGAGCAGCCCACTGAGGGAGGCTGATGAAACCCCCCATTGCCGGCCTGAGCTCTTGTCACTGAAGGTTCGGTCCCCCAGAATGAGCCAGCTTCTGTTGTTTCCGAGAGCCCAAACATGTAAATGACGGCCAGGTCAAAAGGCCCTCGCACCCCAACGCGGGGACTGATTTAAACGAAACCCTTGTCTGGGGCAGCAGGAGGATGTGAAATTATCAGGTGGTTTTCCCCCAAGCTGAAGTCCTCGCAAATCACTCTTTTCCTAAATTTGCCTACAGAATGTGCAACGCAGGGGGCGCGTTTGTCAGGCAGGCAGGTACCGGCCGCTGGCACGGGGGGGTCCGCGCTCCTCGCAAACACCGCGATGCAGCTCTTAACACGCGTGTCGTGAAAGCCACCTTCTTTGTCAAACCCGCTGGACGCTTTCTTTAGCTCTTTCTGGAGCTCACATCCTCCTCTCTCCTGTGAGTACACACACACCCCTTAAAGGTACAGGCCTTGTGCTTGGTAATCACTCTCTGGGAGGCTAGCCCCCCAGGGCCACCTTTCCATGCACATGTGATGCCCCGGGGGCGGGGGGGGGGGTTCCCAGAGATCACCTGGTGAGGAGGAGGCAGCACATCCTGTCTGCAGGGGGCAAGCGGGGGCTCCTCCTACTGGGGAAGGGCTCTGGTCAGCACCGGCAGGCTCTGGCCCCCAAATAAAGTCCGTGGGGGTCAGGGTCTCCCACCCTGAGGCACTTTTGAAGGCTGGGCAGTGGGAAAGCCAAAGGCACATGGTGCTGGAGGAAGTGCAGGGCTTTGGAAAGAGCTCAGAAAGCAGAGCCTGGCACTCATTGCTCTGTGACCTGGGGCAAATTACTTAGTCTCTCTGAACCTCTGCAGAAGAAGAGAGATTCCTTTCTATGAAAAATGCATTTACTTCTTGCATGCATGCATAAAATAATCACCTTGAATCCTAGAATGCTACAAATGAAAAGCCATTTAAGATCAATATTATTTAGTCCAACCTCTTAATTGTATAAACATGGCTCAAAACCATCATGTGACTCACTGTTGAGGCCCCACAGCTGAAAAGCTAGATCTGTACAGTCCAGTACCGAGGCGCTCATCACAAGTGGCTATTTACATTTAAATTCAAATTAATTCAAAAGAAAGAAAATGTTGGGGCGCCTGGCTGGCTCAGTTGGTTGAGCATCTGACTTGAGATCAGGTCATGATCTTGCGGTTTGTGGGTTCAAACCCCATGTCAGGCTCTGTGCTGACAGCTCAGAGCCTGGAGCCTTTTTCAGATTCTGTGTCTCCCTCTCTCTGCCCCTCCCCTGCTCGGGCTCTGTCTCTCTGTCTCTCAAAAATAAACATTAAAAAGAAAGAAAGAAAATGTAAAGTTCAGTTCCTTCATCATGATGGCCACATTTCAAGAAGCACTGTTAATGGACAGTGCGGGTATAGAACTTTCCATCATGGAAGGGAGGTTTTACTGGGCAGCTCTCAGCTAGAGGTCAGGACTCAGATCTTTGGACTCTCGGTGGCTCCTAAGGGCGGCAAGGACATGGGCTCCAATCTGCCTTTTAAGTCCTTCCCCATTTCTTCCAGCACCAGGCAGCGTATGAAGTGGCCCCCTCTTCCAAAACAGAGCGTGGCAAAGTCTGCAACACTACAAAACCTCAGAAAGGAGAATTTTCAGAAATCACGTTTCTGAGGTTAACTGAGTTTTGAGGTCAAGTGATAATAACTAGACACCGCGTTGGGTTTCAACCACCCATTGCCTCTGATGGGTAAGCCCCACGCTTAAATCTAGGCTGCACAACTGAGATCTGGCAGAGCCCGAAGGTCATGGGTCCTATTGACACTCTGGCTGGAGGACACAGGCAGTGTTATTGTAGGAGAAGGAGCAGGCAGTGGGGCAGAGAGCCAGACACCCCTTCGGTCTCCCAGAATGGCCACTGAACAAGTCAGGCCCCGCCCACCAGGTGGTGGTTGTGCGATGTGCCTTTTGTCCCCGACTCGGCATGTAGGAGCAGAGGAAGGGAGGGGATGTGTGTGTGTGTGTGTGTGTGTGTGCGCACACGCACGCGCGTGTGTGCACATATGGGTACACACACTGAGGTCTCACACAAACACATGTGCTCTTGTTAACCAAGATGGCGTGCAGGCAGCAAGTGTGTGAAAAGCGTTGGCCTTCTGGCATGTTCTTCACAAGAAGCCTGAGTGATGGCTTCCGTTTGTCCCCCACACAGATCCAACGCAAAGGAATTAAACGGATTACGGTTGTGGGGGAGGGGACTAAATGGGTTTAGCTGGGACACATCATGGTCACACACAAGTAGAAGATGTGCTTTGAGTTTGAATCCCGAGCAGCAACAGAGATTTTCAGCAAAGTAAAACCCTCCGGCGCCACCCTATGGAAACAATCCCTAAAAACTGTGTGGTCCCCAGGAGAGCAAGCCCACCTTTCCCTGCGGCAGCTGAAGCGGCCCTTCCAGCCCACAGCCATTCTGCTCTTTTGATCTGGAATCACAGAGCTGCTACAGTCTTAGGGCTCAAAGGTCTTCAATTTAGGCAACACCCTCTTACCTTTAGAGCCTCCTTTCTCTGGATGCCCAGGAGAGGTGGCTGGTCCTGAGCAGGCAGAGGCCAGGCCCCTCACAACCCTCGCACACCCTTAGAACCTNCTGGTGCCTCCATGGGAGCTTGTGTGTGGACGTTACAGAGACCTGAGGAGCAGCCCAGGGCGGCCCCGCTGGCCACAACTTGAACAATGGCCACGCAGGGCACACAGGGACAGCGCCCAGGGCCGGGCCAGCCTGGGTAGCATGATTCCAAACTTCCATCCTGCAGTGCCAAGTCCAGAGTGAGGCCAGATCCCCAGGGAAAGCCGCTGGACCTGTCAGCCAAAGGACGGACACCCGCTGCACACATTTAGCACCGCAGAGAACGCTCCTTCTCTCAGTTCCCACCCAGAGCTCAGCTTTTGAAAGGGGAAGTGCATCTATTTACAGCCACAAGTGACCCGTTTCCTATGGATCTGCCCTTTGCCCGACGGTAACCAAGGCAAGAAGTCGCAAACCGCACTGCTGGGCGCAGAGCCTCCTCCTGGCCGGCGTGGAGCGCGGCTGAGCCGGTGAGGGCGGCTTGAGCGAACTGAGCCGCGGCAGGGAACGCACCGGGGCTGCGCGTGCCCCTCTCATCGCTGACCCACACAGAGCTGCCGATGCACAAACACTGGCAATNTCCCCGACCTCCCCAGGGGGCCCCAGCACCCCCAGCCACCCCCTCAGCACCTCTCCCCCCCGCCAAAAGAGGGTTTCTAGTCCAAGTACATTTTCCCCTCTGATTCTCATTGCCTTTAGAGAAGTAGCAAAGCTGCCTATTAGCCTGTGTCACAGAAGAGGAAGCTTGAGATACTATGGCTTTCTGAGTCACACGGCTGGTTGGGGACAGGCTCTAGACAAGAAGCCACATCTGCCGAGGAGAGCGCTAGGCTCCCCCAGGCATCGACTGCCTTTCTCAGAAGAAAGTCTCTCTCCACGCTGATAGGATAACAGCTACCCCATGTCGAACCCTTACTCCGCATCAGGCACTGCCCTAGGCATTCTGTGCAGCTCTGGTTCTTATGACTGCCTTCTAGGGAGGTTTTGTACCCATTCTACAGATGGAGAAAGTGAGGCTCAGAGAGGTTAAGTGACTCACTTAAGGCCACACAGCTACTAAAGGGCTGGAATGGGGATTCAAAGGCCCATCCATTAGCCCCCAGACCGCTCTTTGGACAAAACCACTGAAAAAGAGGGACAGGTCTCCCACCCCGGGGCTCCAGGATGAAGAAAACTACCTCATTGCCACGTTGCTGCCGTCGATCACTATGGGTCGCAAGGAACTGGCCGGGCCTCCACGGTCGTCTTCCAGCTCGGCCGGCAGCCCGCAGTGGGCAGGGTCCAGGGGTCCGCAGGAGCCCCTGGGAACGAGCAGGGGCCCGGCGCTGCTCTCGTGGGCCCCGGGGCGGCTGCCGGTCTGGATCAGCTCCCGCAGCACGTCATTGACCAGGGCGTCCTCACCCAGCTTGCCCAGCACCCTGACCACATCCTCCCGGCCGTAGCCCAGCTTCTGGAAGAACTCCATCTTGCTTGAGCGCTCCATGCTGTGCCCGCCGGGGCCCTGGTGACGGTCCTGCCCCCAGCTGCCCTCTGGCAGGGCCACGCCGGCATGAGCTAAAGAGAAAAAGCATCCATCAGGTGTTTTCTGAGCGCCCGGGGCCTGGAGGCTGTCGGGTTACTGAGGGCACAGTCTGCGTGCTCCCTCCCTGCCTTATCTGTCAGGAAATCATGTTGCCTGGTCCCCTTGGGGATTTTCAGTTGCTCGGTGTGGTTGGGGAGCCGCAGATGCAATCACGCTGCTTCTACTCGTGCACTTTCTGCGGCCTTCTCCCCACACAGGTGCCCCCGCAAGGACTCCCCCCCACCGGGCCGGAGGCGCCAAGGCCAGCCGAGCAAACCACCCCACACTGGGACATGTGTACACAGGCCAAGGAAGTGTTTCCGGGGCTCCAGCCTGGGCTGGGGTGCACCCCCACCCCCCAAACTCAGTCGCTGAGGCCCTATCTCCCGGTACCTCAGAACTCTTTGTAGAAGGATCTGTAAAGAGTTGATAAAGTGGAAATGAGCTCCTTAGGGTGATTCCTGGCCAATATGACTAGAGTCCTTATAAAAGGGGACATCTGAACACAGATGGGGACAGGGGAAGACCATGCGAAGGCCCAGGGAAAAGATAACCATCTACAAGCTAGAGAGAGAGGCCTCAGAAGAAATCATCTCAGCCAACACCTTCATCTCGGGCTTCTAGGCACCGGAGCTATAAGGCAATAGGACCAAGAATAAATAAAATATCACATATGTGATGTGTTATGTAATACACGCCAAACCTGTGGTGTTGTATTAGTATTATAGCAGGCCTGGAAAATTAACATAGCTTCTCAGCTTAAAGAGGAGAAAGTGCTTCCTGGTACATTCCATTCTCAGAAAAGCAATGCTCTGGCCCAAATTTGGCTCTGTGCACAGCACAACTTTCCCTAGGAATTAATTCAGATGATAGTAGACCTGTAAATTAGAAGGTCCTAACCCCCTTTTGATCTTTTCCACCCGGCCTCACTGCCTGGCCTGTACTTTGGGGGTGGCGGGGAGGTGGGGGCTCAGCCCAACATGCGTTTACAAAAAGCAGATTGAATCAACACGAACCCTCTGGACAGACTGGGTCCCTTGCTCTTTTCTACTCACAGACACCGAGAGCTTTCAAAACTCATTTGAAAATTCAGACATCAGCATGAAAACATAGTGTGGGAAAAAGTGAAATAATGTCAAAGTATAAAGGATAAAAAGAGAGGGGCGCCTGGGTGGCTCAGTCGGTTAAGTGTCCGGCGCTTGATTTCCGCTCAGGTCATGATCTCACGGTTCATGAGTTGAAGCCCTGCCTCGGGCTCTGTGCTGACTGCGATAACCCTGCTTAGTACTCTCTCTCTTCTTCTCTCTGCCCCTTCCCTGCTTATGCTTTCTCTTCCTCTCTCTCTCTCTCTCTCAAAATAAATAAATAAACTTTTTTTTTTTTAAAAGAAAAAATTAGAGCGCCTGGGTGGCTCAGTCAGTTAAGCGCCTGACTTCACTCAGGTCATGATCTCACGGTTCATGAGTTCAAGACCCGTGTCAGGCTCTGTGCTGACAGCTCGGAGCCTGGAGCCTGTTTCGGACTCTGTGTCTCCCTCTCTCTCTGACCCTCCCCTGCTCACGCTGCGTCTCTCTCTCAGAAATAAATAAAACATTAGGGGCGCCTGGGTGGCTTAGTCGGTTAAGCGTCTGACTTTCGCTTAGGTCATGATCTCGCAGTTTGTGGGTTCAGGCCCCGCGTCGGGCTCTGTGCTGACTGCCAGCTCAGAGCCTGGAGCCTGTTTCAGTCTGTGACTCCCTCTGTCTCTGACCCTCCCCTGCTCATGCTGTCTCTCTCTCTCTCTCTTTCTCTCTCTCTCCTAGAAATAATTTTAAAAAAATTTTTTTAAGAAATAAATAAAACATTAAAAAAATTGTTTAAGAAAAATGCATTTGGGAAATCTTTCCATGCTGGGTATCTGTTGTGCTGCCCACTGCATCTCCGGCGCCTGGCCAGCTGACGCTCCCTGCCCATTTGCTGGATGAACGGATGGTCGGCGTGTAACCACGTGCCAGCTGATGGAAGTTCAGCTTCCCTACCATGTCTCCCTGCTACAAATCAGGCTCAGTAGCCACTCATGCACATCTTTGTCCCCCATCTCCTCAAGATGACAGGTTGTCTACTGCTCCCAGTCTCCTGCTGGCATCCTCCGCGGCACCCACGACTTCCTACTGGATCTCAGCGTGCCCCGCCCCCGTTCCCTGTGGGGATGCTCCCCTTAGCGCAGGAACCCCAGTGAAGGGACCAGGTCTGGCTCTGGCAGGAGGAGGGGTTTCGCAGCCAGTAT